>NC_133662.1:10299863-10322363 GCF_037893015.1 Macrotis lagotis
AGAGAGACCATTGTTGCGAGAGAAGGACCAGGAATAAAAGCACAGTGGGGCAAGCCACGCGGGGTGGGGGTGGGGCAAAGGAGGAAGAAGCCTCCACCACGGAGGTGGGGGGAGCCCACCAAAAACTGCCTTACGTTGTTGGTTCTTCCTCCCGGTCCCAGACACAGGTCCAGTGTGTCCCCCTCCCTGGGGGTCGCCGCCACTAAGGCCCTCTTCGTCCCCTCTTCTCAACGACTCACTCTCTTTTGCGAGAGAAGGTCAGAGATGCTGCTGCCAGTCTATCCTCAGAGGGCAGGTCCCACCAACCGAAACTCGAGAGAACCCCGAGGGGGAGGGTGTTAGTACTGCAAACCGACAATGGGAGAGAAAGCCCACCCTCGGGGGAGGATATTCTCGAATGACCAATGCAAAGGTCCGCATCCTGGACCGGGAGAGTGCGAAGTTCGCTGGCCCTAAGGAGACGGGTGGGAAGGCACAAAGAAAGGGAAGTGAGTGCACGCAGCCACGGGGGAGCCAGCGGTCCTTCGAACACTCGTGGGTGGGACAGAGCTGTGAGAGCGGGCAGACCGCTAAACAGCCTGGGGGTGGGCACCAGCCTCCCAAACAAGACCCCCCTTCCCCCCAAAATCCCCGGAACCGGGGAGGGAGGAAAAAATGGCCTCCTGCGCCCCCACTGTCCCAGAAGCCGCTCGACGTCACCACATCGAGTCTCAAAAGACCACCGACATACATCTGGGGGAGTCAGATGGACGCCGAGCCCCCCCCCCCAATTCGCGACCCACTTGCTCCACCGAGCCCCACACGAAATCCAGCGGTGCCCCCGGAGCCAGGGTGACTCGGGGGGCGGCCCTGACCCTACAGGCCAGTGAGGTGATGAGAGGAGGCACTTGAGCCCTCGGAATTTCTCGCCGGGGAGGGGCAAACCCTCTCCAACAAACAAGGCGGGCCACCTGGACCCACCTCCGAGACACATTGCTCCCACAAGGCTGACACGGGAAGACTGGGAAGGAAGAGGAAGAGGGCTGCAGGGAAACGGTGGCTAGGAAAACCGTGGAGAGAGCAGCGCCATGCCACCAACCACCAAATCTCCCCCCGCTTTTCTTCCCTTCTGGCCTTCTTCGCCCTCCCGCCTTGGAGGGAGGAAAAGGAAGAGACTAGGGTCTGCTAGAGAAGAGAGGCAGCTCCGAGGACGCTGGGAACCGGACAACAACCCCCAAAACTCCGCACCCCTAAGTAGATAGTGAAGCAAACAGAGAAGCCTTCTGACCACAGCGGGGAAAAGACAAGGGGGAAAGGAAACGAGTAGACGAGCCAAACCGCGAGTGGGAACATGGCACCGTGAGGAGCACACGCGACCCACGATCCCTAACGTGGGGGGGGCAAGGCAACGTGACCGAAACCAAAAAGGCGTCACCCCCAAAGTCTTCCTCTCTCGGGTGGGCGATCGGTGGGAGTCGCACGACCGTCAAGGGCGGAGGGCACAGGGGAGGGCAGAGGGAACGACTGAGGCAAGCCAGAGAAAGCCCCTCCACTCCACCCACGTGAGCACGCTCGACGCCTGGCGGAGACAACCCAACCTTAAGCCACGGGGACCGAGGGGATCCGAGAACGAGGGCCAGGGACTAGGCACAGACCCAACCCTCACGGACGCAGCAGCGGGGCGACCCGGCGAGAACTCAGAAGGAACAATGGCACACACAAGGACCCCTTTGCTACGCGGCAACGAGGCTGCTCTGGAAACCCCTCTCTTCAACTTCCACGCACCGCCTGAAAGGCAGAGAAGCAAAATGGCCTTCTCGCCCCAATGGGGCGTGAGGAGCAAGAAAGCCCGGAAGTTGACTGTCCATTGACAACGGGCACGTCGAATCTTCCCCGCGTGAGCCCAAACATGGGGAGGTATCTCCAGAAGGCAGCAGCAGGGGAGGAAGAGCGAATTAGCCAAGCCGGTGGCAAAGACAACACACAAACTCCGCCACCCCATCAGGGGCCACCCCCAGACAGAGTCAGCCCTGAGAGCAGGGCCTGGTTGCCTAGAACAGGGCAGGAACCACCATTCCCCTTCCCCCTCCATTTCCGTGGGTTGGGGGAAAGCCCGGAACAAGTCCTCAATCGACTGCCTGTCGCCCCTCCCTCGTGGGACCAGGATCACCACATCGATCGGAGGAAAGCTCTCTCGAAGCGGGAAGCACCCCAAAGTGCAGAACTCCGGCCTGGTAAAGTCAGCCACACCGCCACAGCAAAGGAGGAGCAGTGAATTTCAAACAGCCAAGGCTCCAGACAAAGACCGGGATCAGAGCAGGAAAGATATCTGCTAGTGCCAGCGACGTCAGGGGTCACCAGGCTCCACAGTATCCTCCGGCTTAGTCTTCCCATGGCCAACAGTGACCAGAGCACTGCTCCCTGATATCCTGCAGGCGCAAGCGTGTTCCGATGTGGAAATAAAATCACATGACAAGAAGATCAGGATGTCACGCCGAGGCCGTGGAAGTCCTCCTGGCATCTCCTCAGCATTCTTCACCCCATAGGACTTCCAGACTCCCAGCAGCTCCGGGGAAAAAACGGAACCACCGTTTCGGCCACCAGTACTCTCACGCCCCCCCCCGCCTCCGAGTGCCACCCCACCCCACCCCCCGAAAGAGGGAAGTTACAGCATCCCTTCCAACATGGCTGCTCTAGTCCGAAATTTCACCGCCAGAGACGAAGTCCGTTTTTTCGCCCTTCTTTCCTCCTTTCCTCTCAGCAAATCTTTGGATCCCAGCCCCGGGCTCCTTCCCCTCCCACTTTAAACTCCCCCATAATCTCCTCATAACCCCTGAAGACTGCTGCCCAGTCAGTCAGATACACAGACAGAGACACAGACAGAAATACAGAATGGAGAATAGAATGAATAGGGGAGGTGGCAGCGGCAGGGCCATGTTTCCAGGGAGGGGCAGGGAGAGGGAGAGGGGGCAATATATATATATATATGGAGAGAGAGAAAGAGAGAGAGAGAGAGAGAGAGAGAGAGAGAGAGAGAGAGAGAGAGAGAGAAGGAAGGAAGGAAAGAGTGAAATACACAGTAATAGTAGAAAGTCTGAGATGAAAGACCATGAGCAACTGTTTGGGATGTTTATGGCCTGGCCAAGGTGCAGTGGTTGCCTCTCCCACTGATACCAGAGGTATCCAAGCTAGAAGCTACCTGAATTACATTTTTAAAAAATTTCTTTCCTAGCTCACGATTTCCTCTCTTTTCCCTAAAATCTGATTGTACACAATTCACCTGACTGTTCACCACTGAGGGGGAGGGAGGTGGGAAGGAAAGGTGGAAGAAAATTATGTAACTTAAACATATGAATATGCATATTAATGAATGCTATCTGGAAAAATAAAATATCATTAAAATTATTTTAGATGAGATACTTGAATTAGCTAGACCATTTGCCAGTAGTCCTGTTTCCTAAAAATCAGACCCTGGGATGTTTGATTCTGGAAAAGGCAAGTGAGAAGGATGCCTTACACAGTATACCCTTTCCCATTGTAATAAACATCATTGTGTAACTCATATCTGGAAATACTTGGTTGGATGGGGTGATCTCCTTTCTTCTTCAAGGTGTGGCCATCTCTGTGCAGATGAACCTACCAACAGCACCAGCAGTAGCAACCACTACCTTAGGAGAAAAAAATATTGGAGTATTGTGCTGAATACAGAAATGAATTTGTGGAAGAATCTTCATTTTTATTAGGTTGGGTTTGCCCACCTATGCTTGCAGAAGATCTCACCAGTCATTTAGATCTGTCTCTGTTCCTGCAAAAATCATTTTATCCTTGGATTCTTAGCACCCAAGTCTGTCTTGGTAGGCAGAATCCCAAATATTTTATTTGGTCTGAAGTGATTTTATTTTTTTACTTTTTTTAAAACACTTTAAGGGCAGCATTTATTTAATACTATTGAACTATCTCTGAAGGAATGGGGTGGAACAATTTATATTTAGTGGAGAGGAGCAGAACAATTATAAACCATTGGGTACCAAAAAAACCATGAGGCCTTGCTTGCATCATAGTAAAAATAAATTGTATACCAAATGTTATTTTCTTTTACTTGTTTTTTTGGAGTGATTTTCAATAGACTTTCTTGTAGGAGGGTTGGTTAGTTTCCTTTTCTGCAGTTGTGCCAAAGGTATTTCATCCAACTTTGTTAATATTTTATTTTTCAAATTACACATTATTCATCCCATCCCCAATTAATGAGAATCCCCTCAATACCCAATTCTTTGCCATTTCCAAAAGGACTGCTTTGAATATTTTGCAACATGTGGGATTTTCCCCACTTTTTAGGGTTGCTTCTAGATATAGATTTAGTATTGTATTGTTGGTTCTAATGATGAAACTGGTGAGCAGAGTTCCAAGTTGCTCTTCAGAATGGCTGAATAATTTCCCACCTGCACCAAAAGTGCATTACTGTCCTGACCCTCCCACAACTTCTCCAACTTTGCTGGTTTTCTTTTTTTGTCACCTTAGCCAATCTGATAAGTGTGAGGTGGTACCTCATGGTCTCTTTAATTTGCCTTTCTTTACTCAGTCACAATTTGGACCAGTTTTTTTTTTCATAGGATTCTATCTAGCTTGAATTTCTTCATTTTAAAACTACCTGTTCATATCCTTTGAGCATTTGTGAATTGGGGAATAATTGGTCACCTTACACAAAAGATTGAATTCTCAAGGGCCACTTTTATTGGAAGCCCTAGCTGTGAAAGTTGATTGCCAGCTTACAGTTTTCCATCTAAACTTGGCAGCATTTCAAACACTTATGTGTTACTTTTTCGCAAAAGTACATGTATTGATATATCTCCCTTTTCTTCCTCTTTTGCTTGGTAAAGGTTATTACACCATTTATCATTTTATGCAAAAGAAAATGTGTTTCAAGCAGTTTTGTTTTATGAATTAATCAAATTGGCTTAGTTTACATAGTTCAATTGTGCACAACACTATTGGTTTTATATAACCACGATTTTTGATGTGTTCTACGTTGGATTTGGATTCTTCTCTAGGCTATCAGCTTATATGGAGAGTTGTATGGATTCTTTGAAGAGTTTGGCATCCACAAAGGATATTCTAGAGAAGTCAACTACAATGCTAAGAAATGCAGCATTCTGTGTGGCACTTTCAAGCCTCAATGCAACAAATCAAATCATTTTATACTTTTCATACAGATATACATGTTAAACTGCTTTAATTAGTAGTCTTCTCAGATTCCTAGTTCGTGGATGTCTAATTTGTAAGTAATTTCCTTATTGTCAAGCTCCTTCCTAATCCTTGGGATTAAAATCTTATGTGTTTCTTTTAAACAAAAGTACATGTATTGCTATTTCTCCCTTTTCTTCCTCATTTGCTTGGTAAAGGTTATTATGCTCTTTCTCATTTAATATAAAGGCAAAGTGTATCAAGCAGTTTTGGTTGATGAATTAGCCAAATTGGTTAATTTCCTTAGTTCAATTGGTGCACAATACTATTTGATTTATATAACCACGATTTCTTGATGTGTTCTAAGCTGGACTTGGTCACTCTTCTCTAGGCTACCAGCTTATACAGAGAGCTGTATGAATTCTTTGAAGAGTTCAGCTATCTACAAAGGATATTCTAGAGAAGTCAAGTGTGGTGCTAAGAAACGCAGCATTCTGTGAGGCACTTTCAAGACTCAATGCAACAAATCAAAGAATTTTACACTTTTCATACAGATATACATGTTAAACTCCTTCAATTAGTAGTATTCTCTGATTCCTAGTTCTTTGATGTTTAATTTGTAAGTAATTTCCTTTATTGTCAAGCTGTGTTTAAATCCTTGCATTTTAAACACTTATGTGTTATTTTTCCCCAAAATTACATATATTGCTATTTCTGCTGGTTCTTCCTCTTTTACCTGGTAAAGGTTATTATGCTCTTTCTCATTTTATATAAAAGCAAAAGTGTATCAAGCAGTTTTGGTTGACAAATTGACCAAATTGGCTTAAATTCCTTGGTTCAATTGGAGCACAATAGTTTTTGCTTAATATAACCACAATTCCTCAATGTGTTCTATGTTGGTCCTGGTCACTCTTCTCTAGGATATCATTATATACAGAGAGCTGTATGAATACTTTGACAAGTTCAGCATCTACGAAGGATATTCTAGAGAAGTCAAGTGCGATACTATGAAATGCAGCATTCTGGGGCTTTCAAGCCTTAATACAACCATTCTAATCATTTTATACTTTTCATATAGATATACATGTTCAACTCCTTCAATTAGTAGTATTCTATGATTCCTAGAACTTTAATGACTAATTTGTAAGTAATTTCCTTTATTGTCATGTTCAGTTCTAATCCTTGCATTTTAAACACTTATGTGTTTCTGTTCCCCAAAAGTATGTGTATTGCTATTTCTCCCATTTCTTCCACTTTTGAATGGTAAAGGATTTTATCCTCTTTTTCATTTAATATATATGTAAAAGTGTATCAAGCAGTTTGGTTGATGCATTAACCCAATTGGCTTAATTTCCTTGGTTCAATTGTTTCACAATAGTATTTGTTTTATATAACCACGATTTCTTCATTTGTTCTATGTTGGACCTGGTCATACTTCTGTAGGATATCATCTTATAGAGAGATCTGTGTGAATACTTTGAAGAGTTAAGCATCTATGAAGGATATTTTAGAGAATTCAAGTGCGATGCTTAGAATCGCAGTATTCTGTGCGGGGATTTCAAGCTTCAATACAACAAATCAAATCATTTTTCACTTTTCATATAGATATAGGTGTTCAACTCCTTCAATTAGTAGTATTCTCTGATTCCTACTTCTCTGATGTCTAAATTGTATGTAATTTCCTTTATTGTCAAGCTGTGTTCAAATTCTTATGTTTTAAACACTTAAGTGTTACTTTTTCTGAAAACTACGTGCATTGCTATTTCTCCCTATTATTCCTCTTTTGCTTGGTAGAAGTTATTATGCCCTTTTTCATTGTAAGTAAAATAAAATTGGATCAAGCAGTTTGTTTGATGAAATAAGCAAATTCGCTGAAATTCCTTAGTTCAATTGTTGAACAATACTATTTGTTTTCTGTAACCTTGATTTCTTGATGTGTTCTATATTGCATAGGCTGTCTGCTTATACCAAGAGCTGTATGAATTTTTTGTAGTGTTCATCATCTACAATGGTTATTCTAGAGAAGTTAAGTGAGATGTTAAGAAACAGAATTTTGTGCAGCGCTTTCAAGCCTCAATCCAACAAATCAAATCATTTTTAATTTTTCATATAGATATAGGTGTTCAACTCCTTCAATTAGTAGTCTTCTCTGATTCCTAGTTCTTTGATTTCTAATTTGTAAGTAATTTCTTTTTTTGTCAATCTGCATTCAAATCCTTGTGTTTTAAACACATATGTGTCACTTTATTACAAAACTACATGTACTGCTATTTCTCCCTTTTCTTCCTCTTTAGCTTGGTAAAGGTTATTATGCTCTTTCTCATTTAATGGAAAAGTAAAAGTGTATGAAGCAGTTTTGGTTGAGGAATTGACCAAATTGGCATAAATACCTTAGTTCAATTGGTACACAGTACTTTTCTTTTATATAACCAGGATTTCTTGATTTGTTCTATGTTGGATCTGGTCAGTATTCTCTAGGCTATCAGCTCATACAGATTGCCATATGTATTATTTGAGGAGTTTGGCATCTATGAAGGATATTCTAGAGAATCCAAGTATGTTGCTTAGAATCAGAGAATTCTGTGTGGTGCTTTCAAGCCTCGATGCAACAACTCAAATCATTTTACACTTTTCATACAGATAAACGTGTATTGCTATTTCTCCCTTTTCTTTCTATTTTGCTTGGTAAAGGTTATTATGTTCATTCTCATTTTATGTAAAGTAATAAATGTATTTAGCATGTGTGGTTGAAGAATTAAACAAATTGGCTTAACTTCCTTAGTTCAGTTGGTGCACAGTATTATTTGTTTTATAAAACCACAATCTTTAATATGTTCTACGTTGGATCTGGTCTTTCTTCTCTAGGCTCTCATCATCTCCAGAGAGCTTTATGAATACTGTGAAGCATTCGGCATCTACAAAGGATATTCTTGAGCAATAAAATGTGATACTAAGACACGCAGCATTCTCTTTGGTGCTTTCAAGCCCCAATAAAACAATTCAAATCATTTTACAATTTTCATATACATATACAAGTTCAACTACTTCAATTAATAGTAATCTATGATACCTACAACTTTGATATCTAATTTGTAAACAATAAATTTTATTTTCAAGCTTCATACTAATCCTTGTATTTTAAACACTTATGTGTTTTCTTATCTAAAGCAGGTGTATTGCTGTTTCTCTCTTTTCTTCTTCTTTTAGTTAGTAAAGTTTTTATGCACAATCCCATTCAATATAAAAGCAAAAGTGTATCAAACAATTTTGGTGGACAGGGATAGAGATAGGAATAGGTATATTGATACGGATAGCTTTAGGTATAGGGAAAGGTTTAGATATAGGGATAGGAATAGGGAAAGGGATTTACATAGTGATAAGTATAGGTATAGGGATCGGGATAGGGATAGGGAATAGGGATAGAGATAGGTATAGGGATAGGGATAGGGATAGGGATTGGGATTGGGATCGGGATTGGGATAGGGATAGGAATAGGGATAGGGATAAGTATAGGTATAGACATAGGGATGGAATAGTGACAGGGATAGGGATAGGTATATGGATAGGCATAGGGATAGGATGGGGACAGTGATATGTATACGGATATATATAGTGACAGGGAAAGGGATGCGATAGGGATAGGTATAGGTATAGGTATAGGGATAGGGATAGGGATAGGGATAGGGATGTGTTTAGTGATAGGGATAGGGATGGGATTGGGATACGGATAGGCATGGCTATAGGGATAGGGATAGGGATGTATTAGTGATATGGATAGGGATAGGGATAGGCATAGTGATAGTGATAGGGATAGGGATAGGGATAGGGATATTGAAAGGGATAGGTACCGGGATAGGGACAATTATATGGATAGGGATAGGGATAGGGATTGGGATGGGGATAAGGATAGGCATAGGGATAGGGATAGGTATAGTGATAAGTACTGGGATATGGCTAGGGATAGGGATAGAGATAGGGATAGGGATAGGAATAGTGAAAGCGACCTAGATAGGGATAGGAATAAGGATAGGGATAGGGATAGATATATGTATAGCAATAGGTATAGGGATGGGATAGGGACAGGGATAGATATAGGGATAGGGATAGGGATGGGATAGGGATAGGGATAGGGATCGGGAAAGGGATTGCGATAGTGATAAGTATAGGTATAGGAATCGAGATAGGGATAGGGAATAGGGTTAGGTATAGGGATAGGGATAGGCATATGTTTAGGGATAGGAATAGGCATAAGGATGGGATAGGGATAGGGATAATGATAGGAATAGGTATATTTATCGGAATAGGTTTAGGTATTGGGAAAGGTTTAGATATAGGGATATGGATAGGGAAAAGGATTTAGATAATGATAAGTATAGGGATAGGGATAGGGATAGGGATAGGGAAAGGGATTGTGATAGTCATAAGTATATGTATGGGGATTGGGATAGGCATATAGAATGGGGATAGGTATAGGAATAGGGATAGGGATAGGGATAGGTGTAGGGATTGGGATAGGGATAGGGATAGGGATAGGGATATGTATAGGGAACAGGGATAGGGTGGGGATATGGATAGGGATAGTGATAGGGATATGTATAGGTATAGAGAAATGTATAGGGATAGGGATAGGGATAGGAATAGATATAGTGATAGGGATAGGGATAGGTATAGGGAAAGGTATAGGGATAGGGGTAGGGATAGGGATTGCGATTGCGATAGTAATAGGTATAGGTGTAAGGGTTGGGATAGCAGTAGGGAATAGGGATAAGTATAACTATAGGCATAGGAATAGGCCTAGGTATAGGGATCGGGATAGGGATGTGTTAGTGATATGGATATGGATAGGGATAGGGATAGAGATAGGGATAGGGATAAGGATAGGAATAGGTACAGTGAGTAGGATAGGAATATGATTAGGAATAGTGAAAGGGATCTAGATAGGGATAGGAATAAGGATAGGGATAGGGATAGATATAGGTATAGAGATAGGTATAGGGATGGGATAGTGACAGGGAAAGGGATAGGGATAGATATAGATATAGGGATAGGGATGGGATAGGGACAGGCATAGGGATAGTTATAGGGATAGGCATAGGGATGGGATAGGGACAGGGATAGGCATAGGGATAGATATAAGGATAGGGATAGGGAAGGGTTAGGGATATGGATAGAGATAGGGATAGTGATAAGCATTGAGATGACATAGGGAAAGGGATAGGGATAGGTATAGGGATAAGCATAGGGATGGGATAGGGATAGGGATAGGGATAGGGTTAGGGATAGGGATGGGGATAGGCATAGGAAAAAGGATACACATAGGGATAAGGATAGGTACAGCGATAGGGATAGGGATAGGGATATGGATAGGGATAGGGATAAGGATAGGGATGGGATTGGGATAGGGATAGCCATAACTATAGGGATAGGGATAGGGATGTGTTAGTGATACGGATAGGGATAGGGATAGGGATACGGATAGGGATAGGGATAGGGATATTATTAGGAATAGGGATAAGGATATGGTTAGGAATATGGATAGGGATAGGGATTGGGATATGCCTATCAATAGGGGTAGGAATAGTGAAGGGATAGGTATAGGTTTAGGGATATGGATAGGGCGAGGGATAGGTATAGGGATAGCGATAAGGATAGGGATGGGTATAGGGATAGGCATAGGTATGGGACAGGGACAGGGATAATGATAGGGATAGAGATAGGAATAGGTATATTGATAGGGATAGGTTTAAGTATTGGGAAAGCTTAAGATATAGGGATAGGGATCAGGAAAGGGATTTTGATGATGATAAGTCTAGGTTTAGGGATTGGGATAGGGTTAGGGAATAGGGACAGGTATAATGAAAAGGATAGGGATAGGGAAAGGAATTACGATAGTCATAAGTATATGTATAGGGTTTGGGATAGGCATATGGAATGGGGATAGGTACAGGAATAGGGATAGGGATAGGGATAGGCATAGGGATGGGATAGGTACAGGGATAGGGATAGGGATAGGGATAGGGATAGCCGTAAGGATAGAGATAGGCATAGCTATAGGGATAGCGATAAGGATGAGTTAGTGATATGGATAGGTATAGGGATAAGCATAGGGATGGGATACGGACAGGGATAGGGATAGGGATAGGGATAGTAATAGGTATAGTGTTAGGGATAGGTATAGGTACAGAGAATGGTATAGGGATAGGGATAGGGATTGGGTATGGAAAGGGATTGTGATAGTTATAAGTATAGGGATAGGGATAGGCATAGCGATGGGAGAGGGACAGGGATAGGGATAGTGATAGTGATAGGGATAGGGATAGGGTTAGAAATAGGGATAGCGATAGGGAACAGGGATAGGTGTATTTATAGGAATAGGGATATGAGTAGGTATAGGTAAAGGATAGGGATTGGTGAGGGCTTTGGATGGGGATAGGGATAGGGAGGGGATATTGATAGGGAAAGGGATAAAAATAGGGATAGGGAAATGTAAAGGGATACAGATGTGTTTTTTTACCCTACTTGCTAGTTATTTAATCAGCTAATTGACTTTTGGAAGCCTCCCTCTTGGTTATACTTCTTTTGATCATTTACAAATTGATTAACATGCTGTTATAAATGAACAAAAGAAAATCTTGCTAGAGTGAGAGAAAGTTGTAGATTTTTATTCACAAATCCTGCAGGATATGGGTACTTTGAATGGAATGAGGCAGAAGGTGGTATTCAAGCATCAGGTAATTTACAGTCTTCCTTCTTTGATTTTCATAGGCTCTCAGAGTTTGAGATACAATCTAAGAAGTCCACCTATTCCATGACATGCTCCTAATATGATACCCCACCATATCCTAGGATGCATGATATGCTGATGAACGCAAATCATCACGTGGGCATGTGGGTTAATATTCACTTCCCTAATTATGCAAGCTCAGTTGCATTAGGTCAAGATGTCTAGGTTATTCTTGACCTGTTGAGAAATGGTATTGGATTTGCAATCTTTGGAAGGACATTAGGAAAACTCTCCTAGTTTTGTGGTTGGCTGAGCTATTCACCCCTTTGTAATGGATTCCCTGGGGGCTCCCCTCCACACCTTGTGAAGTCCAACACCCTACATTCCTCACACATGCCTGAATCTCTACACTATAAAGTTATGCTTCTAATTGTTGATGAGATGTCTCACTAGTTAAAAGACTTCCCTAGAGGGAAGCTATTGCTACTTTGTTGCTTAGATTAATTTCAAAGTAACTGTTCCTCAGCTTGGTTATCAATTTAGCACTGACTCAGAGAATACTGTTTTTTTTTAGTTTTTTTTCAAGGCAAATGGGGTTAAGTGGCTTGCCCAAGGCCACACAGCTAGGTAATTATTAAGTGTCTGAGACTGGATTTGAACTCAGGTACTCCTGACTCCAGGGCTGGTGTTTTATCCACTGCACTACCAAGCCACCCCACTTAGTGAACTTGTCTCAGAATATAACTTGGATTCAAATTATGTAGTTATGATAAAACTTAAAGATTTGGTTTTATAGCTAATGGATTAATAGAAAAATAGGGTTTCTCCATAGACTCATGGTCTTCACTGTAGCCTTTCCAACTCAGACTTTTGACAATTCCTGTGAATTTCTTTCCTTCCGTCCTTCCATCCTTCCTTCCTTCGTTCCTTCACTCCCTCTCTCTCTCTCTCTCTCTCTCTCTCTCTCTCTCTCTGTCTCTGTCTCTCTGTCTCTCTGTCTCTCTTTCTTTCTCTCCCCCCCCTCTGCTCTCTCTCCCTCGAAACATCCCGCCACCGCAGTCTTCAGGGGTTATGAGGAGATTATGTGGGGCGGAATAAAAGTGGGAGAGAAGGCACCTGGGTGTGGGACCCAAATATCTGCTGAGAGGAAAGGAGGAAAGAAGGGTGACAAATCGGACCTATTTTATTTTGGGTCTTTTTTTCTCTCTCTCTCTTTTTTTTTTTTTTTTTTGGATTTTGCAGGGCAGTGGGGTTGGGTGGCTTGAATGTCACACAGCTGGGTGATTGTTGGGTATATGGGGCTGGATATGGGCTCAGGTGCTCCTGGCTCCAGGGCTGGCGCTCCATCCATTGCATCACCTGGCCATACCTGATATGGGTAACTCAAGTGGAACGAAGCAGAAGGTGGCATTCAAGAATCAGGTAATTTATGGTCTTCAGAAACTCTTTCCGGTCCCTCTTGGATTTTCATAAGCTCTCAGAGTTTGAGATACAATCTAAGAAGTCCACCCATTCCATGATATGCTCCTAATCTGATCCCCCCCATATCCTAGGATGCATGATATCCTGATGAACACAAATCATCACGTGGGTATGTGGGTTAATAATCACTTCAGTAATTGGGCAAACTCAGTTGCATTTGGAAAAGATGTCTAGGTTATTCTTTATTCGTAGAGAACTGGTATTGGATTTGCAATCTCTGAAACGAGATTAGGAAAACTCTCCTAGATTTGTGTTTGGCTCAGGCGTTCCCCCCTTTCTAATGGGTTCCCTGGCGGCTCCCCTCCACACCCTGTGAAGTCCAACACCCTACATTCCTCAACTTTGTTGCTTAGATTAATTTCAAAGTAACTGTTCCTCAGCTTGGTTCTATTTAACACTGACTCAGAGAGTACTGATTTTTTGGTTTTGGCAAGGCAAATGGGGTTAAGTGGCTTGCCCAAGGCCACACATCTAGGTAATTATTAAGTGTCTGAGGCCAAATTTGAACTCAGGTATTCCTGACTCCAGGGCTGGTACTTTATCCACTGCACCACCTAGCCACCCCTCTTAGTGATCTTGTCTCAGAATGTAACTTGGATTCAAATTAGGTAGTTATGATAAAACTTAAAGATTTTGGTTTTATAGCTTAATGGATTAATAGACAAATAGACTGGTCCCTGCCAACAAATCAATCAGGGAAAGTGAAAAGCTATAGCTTAGTCTGGGAATCTGTTCCCACCTCCACCAAAAGTGCATTACTCTCCTGACCCTCCCACAACTTCTCCTACTTTGCTGGTTTTCCTTTTTAGTCACCTTATCCAATCAGATAGGTTTGAGGTGATACCTCATGGTGTTTTTTAATTTGCCTTTCTTTACTCAGTCATGATTTGGACCATTGTTTTTTTGTTTCTTTGTCTGTCTGTTTGTTTTTTCCCCTAGGTTTCTATCTAGCCTATATCCAATACTATATTGAATAATCATGGTGATCATAGGCATCCTGGTTTCACCCCTGAACTTACTGGAAATGCTTCTTGTTTTTCCCCATGACAGAGATGTAGTTTTTAGATAGAGGAATGGTTATTATTTTAAGGGAAGCTCCATATACTCCTGGACTCCCCAGTGTTTTTAAATAGAAATGGATGTGGTATTCTGTCCAAGACTCAGCATCCGTGGAGATAATCATATGATTAATGTTGGTTTTGTTATTGAAATATTCAGTGACTTTGAATGTGTTCCTGATATTGAACCATGCCTGCCTACCTGGTACAAATCCTCCTCCCCAGATCATGCTGTATTGTCCTAGGAAAAACTTGTTGTACTCTCTTAACTAACTTTTTACTTAAAATTGTTGCATCGACGTTCATTAATTAGGGAGTCAGGGTCTACAATTTTCTTTCTCTCTCTGTTTCGGTTCTTCCTGGTTTGGGTACCAGATTCGTGGCATAAAAGGGAACCAGGCAGAACACCTTCTATTTTAAAAAATAGTTTACATAGAATTTGAATGAATTGTTCCTTCCTTCAATGGAAGGCAAAGAAAATGAACGAATGGCAAAAGCAATTCATCTGTAAAATCCCATAAAGATTGATATGAGTTGCTGCAAAGATGTTGTTGGATCATCAGCTGGGAAAGACTTGGCCTCTCTCAGTCATACAGTGACCCAAGTCTTATGAGAGAGACTCCCATCCATGGCCAGAGAAGGAGCTGAGCCTATCTGATTTCAGGGGGAAGCCCCTATCCACAGAACAATGAATCCCCTCCCTTTGCCTGAGAAGGATGAAGACTTTGAACAACTTGAGCCTCCTGGGTTACCTCTGTCTTACTTCTTTGAGCTACATCCCCTGTCTATCTGCAGAACCCTCCTTCCATAAAGTAAAGGGAGAGAAAAAAATTAAAATTAAAAAAATTGTAATAATTGTAGGTGTGGCCAAGTGGTGCAATGGACGGAGCGCCAGTCCTGGAGCCAGGAGCAGCTGAGCCCAAATTCGGCCCCATACACCCAATTAATCACCCAGCTGTGTGACACGCAAGGCACCCCAACCCCACTGCCCTGCAAAATCCAAAAAAAAAAAGAAAAAAAAGAGTGAAAATAAAATAAGTCCGATTTGTCGCCTTTCTTTCCTCTTTTCCTCTCAGCAGATATTTGGGTCCCACCCCCAGGTGCCTTCTCTCCCATTTCATTCCACCCCACATAATCTCCTCATAAAGACTGAAGACTGCAGTGGCGAGATGTTTTGAGGGAGAAAGAGCAGAGGGGGGAGAGAGACAGAGAGACAGATATATATATATATATATATATATATATATATATATATATATATAGAGAGAGAGAGAGAGAGAGAGAGAGAGAGAGAGAGAGAGAGGAAGGAAGGAAGGAAGAAAGGAAATTCACAATAATTGTGGAAGGTCTAGCTCAGCCAACCAAAAAATAAGGAGAATTTTCCTAATCTGTTTCCAGATATTGCAAATCCAATACCAGTTCTCAACAGGTCAAGAATAACCAAGACATCTTGACCTAATGTAACTGAGTTTGCATAATTAGGAAAGTGAATATTAACCCACATAACCACGTGATGATTTGGATCATATTAGGAGCATGTCATGGAATGGGTGGACTTCTTAGATTGTATGTCAAACTATGAGAGCCTAGGAAAATCCAAGAGGAATGGGAAAGTGTTTCTGAAGACCATAAATTACCTGATGCTTGAATGCCACCTTCTTCCTTATTTCATTTGAGGTACCCATATCCTGCAGGATTTGTGAATAAAAATCTACAATTTTCTCTCACTCTGGCAAGTTTTTCTTTCATTCATTTATAACAGCATGTTAATCAATTTGCAAATGAACAAAAGAAGCAAAACCTGGAGGGAGGCTTCCAAAAGTAAATTAGCTGATTAAATAACTGGCAAGTAGGAGGAAAACAACACATATATGTTAAAATTGGAGTGACATGGGAAGGTTTCAGAAGAGAAGTACACCTTTTTTAAGCCTATCAGCAACCTGTTATGTGCCAATGTGTCCCCCTACCCCCTTATGTACAAACATACCTAGTAATGTCAATTATAAGGAAAGGAATAAGCCAGAAGAGCCTACCTCTTTTATAAAAAATGTGATACTTACCTCCTCCTTTCTCTCCAAAAATGGAGGCTCAGGAATTCCAAATCTGATCTATGAAACTACTCACAAAAATGGGTTCATAGTATAAACAAGTAGAAAACAAAGTTTCTAATCAAGTTCTAGTCCTTTAAAAATCATGAAGGAATAATTCTACCAAAACTAAACTACTTTTGCAGTGACCTACCACTCAAAAATTACAAAAACTTACTTTCATGTTTGAGAAAATATTTGTAAGAAAATTTTTTCCAGTCTTTACTTTAATCCTCTTTTTCATATTTCATATTTATTTATTCTCATGTTGTAGAAATAATGTTTTCATACATTAATAAAATATACTTGTTTAAGTGCAAAAAAATGCCCCCTGCCCCCCAAAACTATAGACTCACTTGAGCAATAAAGAAAAGGGGACAGAAAAAATTAAAAGAAAAAATAGTAATAATTGTATGTATGGTCAGGTGGTGCAATGGACGGAGTGCCAGCCCAGGAACCAGGAGCACCTGAGCCGATATACGGCCCCATACACCCAATCATCACCCAGCTGTGTGACATGCAACCTTCCCCAACCCCACTGCCCTGCAAAATCCAAAAAAACAAAAAGACCCAAATTAACATGAGGCTGATTTGTCGCCCTTTTTCCTCCTTTCATCTCAGCAGATTTTGGGTACCAGGCCCAAGTGCCTTCTCTCACACTTTCATTCCGCCCCACATAATCTCCTCAAAACCCCTGAAGACTGTGGTAGCGGGATGTATCGAGGGAGAGAGAGCAGAGGGTGGAGAAAAAGAGAGAGACAGAGAGACAGAGAGACAAAGAGACAGAGACAGGGGGGGGAGAGCAGGAGAGTGAGGGAGTGAAGGAAGGAAGGATGGAAGGACGGAAGGAGGGAAATTCACAGGAATTGTGAAACGTCTGAGTTGGAAAGGCTACAGTGAAGACCATGAGTCCATGGAGAAACTGGTTGGGATGTGGCTTGGAAAAGGAAAGTGATATTGGTTGGAGGAAATCCACTATGGTGGAGGGCACTCGTCACTGGAGACTTTACTTTCTGCTGCCCCAGCTTTGTGGTCTTCTTGTTAGTATCATTGTTGCTTTTCTGACTGTCTTTCTCTTTGTAATTGAGTTCGTGTTTCTTTTTAGCTTTGTATAGTTGTGTTCTACGTTGTAATATTCTCTTTTGCCCGTAGGTGGCAGTCGGGGATAGGAAATCTGTGTCCTCTAGTCAATTCTCCTACTAAGTCCTAATATGATCTCAGACCTCTCACAAATTTTGTGAGAAGAAACAAATTTTTTAATGTGTTAAAGGAGTTCTGAATTTGGATTTCACTACTCTATCACATAAAGCATTCTCAAATAGCGAATTCCTTTTGATTCTTCCCAATTATTTAAATGACTTTTCTTCGTACCGCTCCTCCTTTTTACCATCGCTGCATAAACAAAACTACTTAGTTGATCTGTCTTTCTCTTTCTCTCTAAACCACAGAACTCAGTGATGCCCTGAGACAGTTCATTTCAGTTTGATTTTTTTGGACAACAAGTTAGTCCTTGTTGATATGTGACTTATCTTCGTGGTTCTTGCTTTTTACCTTATAAACTGAGGGTCAATTCCTACCTCAAAATCCCGCTGACTAGATATCTAGTAAAAGTCACCTGATGTTAGAATTAGGAACAAAGATGAATTGTAGAGACGGTTCAGTACCATGTTGCAGCTTCAAAGAAAGAAAATCTGATTTGACCTCTTGGTGCCCAGACTAAGCTACCGTTTTCACTTGCCCCGATTGATTTCGGGGCAGGGACCAGACTATTTTTCTATTAATCTATTACCTATAAAACCAAATCTTTATTTTTTTTATCATCACTTCATAATTTGATCACTACGTGGGGTGGCTAGGTGGTGCAGTGGATAAACCACCAGCCCTGGAGTCAGGAGTACCTGAGTTCAAATTTGGCCTCAGACACTTAATAATTACCTAGCTGTGTGGCCTTGGGCAAGGCACCTAACCCCATTTGCCTTGCCAAAACCTAAAAAAAACAGTACTCTATGAGCCAGTGCTAGAGAACCAAGCTGAGGAACAGTTACTTTGAAATTAATCTAAGCAACAAAGTACCAAGAGCTTCCGACTATGGAATTCTTTTAACTAGTGAGACGTCTGATCAGCAATTAGAATTATATTTTTATAGTGTAGAGATTTTGGCTTGTGTGAGGAATGTATGGTGTTGGACTTGACACGGTGTGGAGGGGAGCCCACAGGAAAAGCATTACAAAGGGGGGAATGGCTCAGTCAGACAGAAAACTAGGAGAGATTTCCTAATCTGTTTCCAGAGATTTCAAATCCAATACTAGTTCTCAGCAGGTCAACAATAACCTAGACATCTTGTCCTAATGCAACTGAGTTTGCACAATTAGGGAATTGAATATTAACCCGGAAACCCAAGTTGTGATTTGGGCACATCAGCATATCCTGCATCCTAGGTTATGGGGGGTAATCATATTAGGAGTATGACATGGAATGGTTGGACTTCTTAGATTGTATGTCAAACTCTGATAGCCTAGGAAAATCCAAGAGGGACGGGAAAGTGTTTCTGAAGAGCATAAATTACCTAATGCTTGAATGCCACCTTCTGCCTCATTGCAGTTGAGGTTCCCATATCCTGGAGGATCTGTGAATAAAAATCCATAATTTTTTCTCACTCTAGCAAGTTTTTCTTTCATTCATGTATAACAGCACGTTCATCAATTTGCAAAGGATCCAAAGAATTATAACCTACAGGGAGGCTTTAAAAGTTAATTAGCTGATTAAATAACTGGCATGTAGGACAAAAACAAGGCATATCTGTTAGAGTAGAAGTGACATGGTAAGGTTGCAGAAGAGGAACACAGCTTTTTTTAAGCCTATCAGCAACCTCGTATGTGACAAGGTGTCCCCCCACCCCCTTATGTACAAACATACCGAGTAACGTAAATTATTTAATAAAGTAATAGGTCAGAAGAGCCTACCTCCTTAAAAAAATGTGATAGTTACGTCCTCCTTTCTCTCCAAACATTTAGGCTAGAGTTAGGGTTAGGTTTAGGATTAGCCATAGGGTTCGGGTTTGGAAAATTACAGTTAGGGTTAGGGTTAGGGTTAGGGTTTGGGTAAGGTTTAGTGTTAGTTTTAGGTTTAGGGTTAGGGTTAGGATTAGCGTTAGTGTTAGGGTTAGGTTTCGGTTAAGTTAAAGCTAGAGTTAGGGTTAGGGTTATGGTTAGGATTAGGGTAAGGGTTAGGTTTTGGGTTAGGGTTAGGTTTAGGGAAGGGTTAGTGTTCGGCTTATGGTTAGGGTTTGGCTTAGGGTTAGGGCTAGGTTTAGCGTTAGTGGTACGGTTAGGGTTTGGGTTCGGTTTAGTGTTCGGTTTACTTATCGATCAAAAAAATTACGGTTAGGGGTAGGGTTAGGTTTAGGTTTAGGGTTAGGGTTAGGGTTAGGGTTAGGTTTAGGCCTTGGGTTAGGTTTAGGTTTAGGGTAAGGGTTAGTGTTCGGGTTATGGTTAGGGTTTGGCTTTAGGTTTAGGGTTAGGGTTAGGGTTAGGGTTAGGGTTAGGGTTAGGGTTAGGGTTAGAGTTTGTGTTAGGGTTAGGGTTAGGGTTAGTGTTGGGGTTACGGTTAGGGGTAGTGTTGGAAATTAAGGTTAGGATTAGGGTTACTGTTAGGGTTAGTGTGAGGGTTAGTGTTAGGGATAGGTTTAGGGTTCGTTTGGTGTTAGTCTTAGGTTAGGCTTAGGCTTCTGAAAATTAGGGTTATGGTTCGGCTTAGTTTTAGGATTAAGGTTACGGTTAGTGTTATCATTAGCGTTAGTGTTACGGTTAAGGTTAGGGTTAGCGTTTGCCTTTAGTTTAGGATTAGCTTTAGGTTTACAGTTTGGGCAGCTTTAGGGTTAGGGTGAGAAAATTATAGTTAGGGTTAGGTTTAGGGTTTCTGTTAGGGTTAGGGTTAGGGTTGGTGTTTGGGTTAGGGTTAAGTTTAGGTTTAGGGTCAGTTTTAGGCTTAGGCGTTAGGGTTAGGTTTATGGTTAAGTTTAGGGTTAGGTTAGGGTTAGAGTTAAGTTTTGGGTGAGAAAAAAATTAGGTCTAGTGTTGGGTGAGGGTTAGGGATCAGAAATTAGGGTTAGGGTTTCTAGCGTAAGGCTTACGGTTAGGGTTAGGGTTTACCTTTAGGTTATAGGGTTAGATTTAAGTTGAGGATGAGAGTTTGCGTTAGGGTTAGTGGTTAGAGTCATGGTCGATAAAATTTATGTTTAGGGTTAGGTTTAGGGCTCAGTTGAGGGTTAGATTTAGGTTTAGGGTTAGTGCTAGGGTTAGGGTTATAGTTAGGTTTAGGTTTAGGGTTAGGGTTAGGGTTTAGGGTTAGGTTTAGCATTAGGGTTAGGATTATGGTTAGGTTTAGGTTCGGAGAATTAGAGTTAGAGTTACGGTTAGGGTCAGGCTGTTAAAAAAATTAGCTTTAGGGTTAGGGTAAGGGCTAGGTTTAGGGCAAGGGTTAGGATTAGGGTTAGCGTTGGGGTTAGGGCTTAGGGATAGTTTTAGGTTTAGGGTTCGGGTTGGGCTTTGGTTAGGTTTACAGCAAGCTTTAGGGTCAGGCTTAGGTTTAGGGTTAAGGTCAGTGTTCTGTTTAGGGTTAGGATTAGTGTTAGTGTTGGGGTTAGGGCTTAGGGATAGGTTTAGGGTTAGGATTGGGGTTGGGGTTTGGTTAGTGTTCGGGTTAGCTTTGTGGTTAGGGTTAGGGTCAGTGTTATGGCAAGTGGTAGGATTAGGGATTTGTTGGGGTTAGGGCTTAGGGGTTTAGGGTTAGGGTTAGGGTTAGGGTTAGGGTTAGGGTTAGGGTTAGGGTTAGGGTTAGGGTTAGGGTTAGGGTTAGGGCAACGGTTATGATAAGGGTTAGAGTTGGAGTTAGGGTTAGGGCTTAGGAATAGTGTTAGGGTTAGGGTTAGGGTTAGTGTTAGCGTTAGAGTTAGGGTTAGCTTTCGGTTAGGTTTAGGGTTAGGGGGAAAATAGGCTTATGGTTAGGGTTTGGAATATTATGGTTAGGATTAGGATCAGAAAGAATTTGGTTTATGGTTAGGGTTCAGGTTAGGAATCGGAAAATAGGCTTATGGTTAGAGTTAGAGTTAGCTTTCAGATTAGGGTTAGGGATAGGGAAAGATTTAGTATAAGGATTAGCGTCAGGGTTAGGCTTTGTGTTAGGTTTAGGTAGAGGGTAAGGTTTAGTGTTAGTGTTAGGGTTAGGGTTAGGGTTAGGGTTAGGGTTTAGGGTTAGGGTTAGGTTAGGGTTAGGGTTAGGGTTAGGGTTAGGGTTAGGTTTAGGGTTAGGCATAGGGTTAGGGTTTGGAAAATTACAGTTAGGGTTAGGGTTAGGGTTAGGGTTAGGGTTAGGGTTAGGGTTAGGGTTAGGGTTAGTGTTAGTTTTAGGTTTAGGGTTAGGGTTAGGATTAGCGTTAGTGTTAGGGTTAGGTTTCGGTTAAGTTAAAGCTAG
The DNA here is from genome assembly GCF_037893015.1 of Macrotis lagotis. Taxonomy (NCBI): domain Eukaryota; kingdom Metazoa; phylum Chordata; class Mammalia; order Peramelemorphia; family Peramelidae; genus Macrotis; species Macrotis lagotis. The sequence continues at coordinate 10,321,847 of NC_133662.1, forward strand.
AGTTAGGGTTAGGGTTAGGGTTAGGGTTAGGGCAAGGGTTAGCATTAGGGTTAGGCTTAGGGTTAGGCTTTGGGTTAGGGTTAGGTTTAGGTTTAGAGTTAGCGTTAGAGTTCGGGTTAGGGTTTGGCTTCGGGTTAGGTTTAGCTTTAGTGTTAGGGTTCGGAAATTTACAGTTAGGGTTAGGCTTTGGAATATTATGGTTAGGCTTAGGGTTAGGGTCGGAAAGAATTTGGTTTAGGGTTAGGGTTTAGGTTAGGGATCAGAAAATAGGCTTATTGTGAGGGTAAGCGTTATCTTTAGCATTAGGGTTAGGGTTAGGGAAAGGGTTAGGGTAAGGGTTAGCGTTACGGTAAGGCTTTGGGTTAGGGTTAGGTTTAGGGTAAGCGTTAGTGTTAGGGTTACTGTTAGTGTTAGGGTTAAGGTTAGGGTTAACGTATAGGGTTAGGTTAGGGTTAGTGTTATGGTTAGGGTTAGGGTTAATGTTAGGTTTAGGGTTAGGCGTAGGTTTAGGATTTTG
>NC_133662.1:10339863-10354863 GCF_037893015.1 Macrotis lagotis
TTAGGGATACGGTTAGTGTTATCATTAGCGTTAGTGTTAGGGTTAAGGTTAGGGTTAGTGTTTGCTTTAAGTTTAGGATTAGGTTTAGGTTTACATTTGGGGTAGCTTTAGGGTTAGGGTGAGAAAATTACGGTTAGGGTTAGGTTTATGGTTTGTGTTAGGGTTAGAATTAGGGTTAGGGTTGGTGTTTGGGTTAAGGTTAAGTTTATGTTTAGGGTTAGTTTTAGGGTTAGGGTTAGTTTTGGGTCAGAAAAAATTAGGTTCAGTGTTAGGGTTAGGGTCAGGGATCATAAATTAGGGTTAGGGTTTTGTTAAGGGTTAGCGTAAGGCTTACGGTTAGGGTTAGGGTTTATCTTTAGGTTATAGGGTTAGGGTTAGGGTTAGGGTCATGGTCGGAAAAAATTTTGTATAGGGTTAGGTTTAGGGCTAAGTTGAGGGTTGGATTTAGTTTTAGGGTTAGTGTTAGGGTTAGGGTTACGGTTAGGTTTAGGGTTAGGATTAGGTTTAGTGTTTAGGGTTAGGTTTAGCATTAGGGTTAGGATTATGGTTAGGTTTAGGTTCAGAGAATTAGAGTTAGAGTTACAGTTAGGGTCAGCGTTTTAAAAAATTAGCTTTAGGGTTAGGTTTAGGCTTAGGTTTAAGGTTAGGGTTAGGGTTAGGGTTAGGGTAAGGGTTAGGGTTAGTGTTGGGGTTAGGCCTTAGGGATAGGTTTAGGGTTAGGATTGGGGTTGGGGTTTGGTTAGGGGTTAGGGTTAGGGTTAGGGTTAGGGTTATGGTTAGGATTAGGATTAGGCTTTTTGTTGGGGTTAGGGCTTAGGGAAAATGTCAGGTTTATGGTTGAGGTTTGGGTTTGGTTAGGGTCAGGTTACATTTAGGGTTACGGTTAGTGTTAGGGCTTAGGAATAGTGTTAGGGTTAGGGTTAGGGTTAGTGTTAGCGTTAGAGTTAGGATTAGCTTTCGGTTAAGTTTAGGGTTAGAGGTAGGGTTAGGGTTAGGATTAGGGTAAGGGTTAGCATTAGGGTTAGGCTTTGGGTTAGGGTTAGTTTTAGGTTTAGAATTAGCGATAGAGTTTGGGTTAGGGTTTGGCTTAGGGTCAGGTTTAGGTTTAGGGTTTGGTTTAGGGTTAGGGTTCGGTAATTTAGAGTTAAGTTTAGGGTTTGGAATAATATGGTTAGGGTTAGGGTTAGGGTCGGAAAGAATTTGGTTTAGGGTTAGGGTTCAGGTTAGTGATCGGAAAATAGGCTTATGGTTAGGGTAAGAGTTATGTTTAGGATTAGGGTTAGGGCTAGGGAAAGGCTTAGGGTAAGGGTTAGCGTTAGGGTAAGGCTTTGGGTTAGGGTTAGGTTTAGGGTAAGGGTTAGTGTTAGGGTTAGTGTTAGTGTTAGGGTTATGGTTAGGGTTAGGGTTTGTGTTATGGTTAGGGTTAGGGTTGAGGTTACGTTTAGGGTTACGCGTAGGGTTAGGATTTGGAAAATTACAGTTAGGGTTAGGGTTTGGAATATTACTGATAGTGTTATTGTTAGCGTTAGCATCAGAAAAAATTTGGTTTAGGGTTAGGGTTCAGGTTAGGGATCGGAAAATAGGTTTATGGTTAGGGTTAGTGTTAGGTTTAGGATTAGGGTTAGGGTTAGGTCAAGTGTTAGGGTAAGGGTTAGCGTTAGGTTAAGGGTTAGGTTTTGGGTTAGGGTTAGGTTTAGGGCAAGGGTTAGTGTTCGGATTATGGTTAGGGTTTGGCTTAGGGTTAGGGCTAGGTTTAGCGTTAGCGGTACTCTTAGGGTTTGATTTCGTTTTACTGTTAGGTTTACTGATCGATCGAAAAAAATTATGGTTACGGTTAGGGTTAGGTTTAGGGTTAGCGTTAGGGTTAGCGTTAGGGTTAGGGTTAGGTTTAGGTTAGGTTAAAGTTAGAGTTAGGGTTACTGTTGTGATTAGGGTAACGGTTAGCGTTAGAGTTAGGCTTTGGGTTAGGGTTAGGTTTAGGGTTAGGGTTAGGGTTATGGTTTGGGTTATGGTTTGGCTTAGCGTTAGTGTTAGGTTTAGGGTTACGGTTAGGTTTAGAGTTCGGAAAATTACATTTATTGTTAGGGTTTGGAATATTACGGGTAGGGTTCGGGTTTGGGTTAGGGTTAGGGTTAGGTTTAGGTCTTGGCTTAGGGTTAGGTTTAGGGTAAGTGTTACTATTAGGGTTAGGGTTAGGGCTTGGCTTAGGGTTAGGGTTCGGTTTAGGGTTAGCGTTAGGGTTAGGCTTTGGTTTAAGTTTAGTGTTATGGTTAGAGTTTGTGTTAGGGTTAGTGTTAGGGTTAGTGTTGGGGTTACGGTTAGCGATAGTGTTGGAAAATAAGGTTAGGATTAGGGTTTCTTTTAGGGTTAGGGTGAGGGTTAGTGTTAGGGATAGGTTTAGGGTTCGTTTGGTGTTAGGCTTAGGTTAGGCTTAGGCTTCTGAAAATTAGGGTTATGGTTCGGCTTAATTTTAGGATTAGGGATACGGTTAGTGTTATCATTAGCGTTAGTGTTAGGGTTAAGGTTAGGGTTAGCGTTTGCTTTAAGTTTAGGATTAGGTTTAGGTTTACATTTGGGGTAGCTTTAGGGTTAGGGTGAGAAAATTACGGTTAGGGTTAGGTTTATGGTTTGTGTTAGGGTTAGACTTAGGGTTAGGGTTGGTGTTTGGGTTAAGGTTAAGTTTAGGTTTAGGGTTAGTTTTAGGCTTAGGGGTTAGGGTTAGGGTTAGGGTTAAGTTTAGGGTTAGGTTAGGGTTAGAGTTATGATTTGGGTCAGAAAAAATTAGGTTCAGTCTTAGGGTTATGGTCAGACATCATAAATTAGGGTTAGGGTTTTGTGAAGGGCTAGCGTAAGGCTTACGGTTAGGCTTAGGGTTTATCTTTAGGTTATAGGGTTAGATTTAAGTTTAGGGTGAGGGTTAGGGTTAGGGTTAGGGGTTAGGGTCATGGTCGGAAAAAGTTTTGTTTAAGGTTAGGTTTAGGGCTAAGTTGAGGGTTAGATTTAGGTTTAGGGTTAGTGTTAGGGTTAGGGTTATGGTTAGGTTTAGGTTTAGGGTTAGGTTTAGTGTTTAGGGTTAGGTTTAGCATTAGGGTTAGGATTATGGTTAGGTTTAGGTTCAGAGAATTAGAGTTAGAGTTACGGTTAGGGTCAGGGTTTTAAAAAATTAGCTTTAGGGTTCGGGTTAGGCTTAGGTTTAGGGCAAGGGTTAGCATTAGGGTTAGTGTTGGGCTTATGGCTTACGGATAGTTTTGCGTTTAGGGTTCGGGTTGTGCTTTGTTTAGTGTTACGGTAAGCTTTAGGGTTAGGGTCAGGTTTAGGGTTAGGGTCAAGGTTAGGGTTAGGGTTAGTGTTAGGGTCAGGGTTTCGGCAAGGGTTAGGATTAGGCTTAGTGTTGGGGTTAGGGCTTACGGATAGGTTTAGGGTTAGGATTGGGGTTTGGGTTTGGTTAGGTTTAGGGTTAGGTTTAGGGTTAGGGTTAGGGTCAGGGTTATGGCAAGTGTTAGGATTAGGCTTTTGTTGGGGTTAGGGCTTAGGGAAAAGTTTAGGGTTAGGGTTGGGGTTTGGGTTTTGTTAGGGTTAGGTTACATTTAGGGTTAGGGTAAGGGATAGGGTCAGTGTTATGCAAGGGTTACGATAAGGGTTAGAGTTGGAGTTAGGGTTAAGGCTTAGGAATAGTGTTAGGGTTAGGGTTAGGGTTAGGGTTAGTGTTAGCGTTAGAGTTAGGGTTAGCTTTGTGTAGGTTTAGGGTTAGGGTTAGGGTTAGAGTTAGCATTAGAGTTAGGGTTAGGGTTAGGCTTTGGCTTAGGGTTAGGTTTAGGTTTAGAGTTAGCATTAGAGTTAGGGTTAGTGTTTGGCTTAGGGTTAGGTTTAGGTTTAGCGTTCGGTTTAGTGTTAGGGTTCGGAAATTTACAGTTAGGGTTAGGGTTTGGAATATTATGGTTAGGATTAGGGTCGGAAAGAATTTGGTTTAGGGTTAGGGTTCAGGTTAGGGATCGGAAAATAGGCTTATGGATAGGGTTAGAGTTAGTTTTAGGATTAGGGTTAGGGATAGGGAAAGATTTTGTATAAGGGTTAGCGTTAGGGTTAGGCTTTGTGTTAGGTTTAGGTTTAGGGTAAGGGTTAGTGTTAGTGTTTGGGTTAGGGTTAGGTTTAGGTTTAGGGTTAGGTTAGGGTTAGGGTTAGGGTTAGGGTTAGGGTTAGGGTTAGGGTTCGGGTTACGGTTAGGTTTAGGGTTAGGGTGAGGTTTAGGGTTAGGCGTAGGGATAGGGTTTGGAATATTACAGTTAGGGTTAGGGATTGGAATATTACCGTTAGTGTTATGGTTAGGGTTAGCGTCAGAAAAAATTTGGTTTCGGGTTAGGGTTCAGGTTAGGGATCGGTAAATAGACTCATGGTTAGGGTTCGAGTTAGGTTTAGGATTAGGGTTACCGTTAGGGAAAGGGTTAGGGTAAGGGTTAGCATTAGTGTTAGGGTTAGGTTTAGGTTTTGCGTTAATGTTACGTTTAGGTTAAGGGTTAGTGTTCGGGTTAGTTTTAGGGTTTGGCTTAGGGTTAGGGTTAGGTTTAGGGTTAGGGTTAGGTTTCCGTTAGGGTTAGGGTTAGAGTTTGGGTTAGCTTTAGGTTTAGGGTTAGAGTTAGCATTAGGGTTAGGTTTATGGTTTGGTTAGGTTTATGGTTTGGCTTAGTGTTAGTGTTAGGGTTAGGGTTAGGGTTAGGTTTAGGGCTAAGGTGAGGGTTAGATTTAGGTTTAGGGTTAGGGTTAAGGTTAGGCTTAGGTTCAGGGTTAGGGTTAGGGTTTAAGGTTAGGTTTAGCATTAGGGTTAGGATTATGGTTAGGTTTAGGTTCGGAGAATTAGAGTTAGAGTTCCGGTTAGGGTCAGGGTTTTAAAAAATTAGTGTTAGGGTTAGGGTTAGGGCTAGGTTTAGGGCCAGGGTTAGGATTAGTGTTAGTGTTGGGGTTAGGGCTTAGGGATAGGTTTAGGGTTAGGATTGGCGTTGGGGTTTGGTTAGGGTTAGTGTTAGCTTTGGGGTTAGGGTTAGGTTTAGGCTTAGGGTCAGGGTTAGGGTTCGGGTTTAGGTTAGGGTCAGGGTTACGGCAAGGGTTAGGATTAGGCTTAGTGTTGGGGTTAGGGCTTAGGGAAAAGGTTAGATTTAGGGTTGGAGTTCGGGTTTGGTTAGGTTTAGGTTAGATTTAGGGTTAGGGTTAGGGTTACGGTCAGGGTTAGGGCAAGGGTTCGGATTAGGGATACAGGTGGAGTTAGTGTTAGGGCTTAGGAATTGTGTTAGGGTTAGTGTTAGGGTTAGGGTTAGGGTTTGGAAAAATTACAGGTAGTATTAGCGTTATGGTTGGAAAAAATCATGGTTACGGTTGTGGTTAGGGTTAGGAATAGGGCCCGAAATATTTAAGTTTCAGGTAAGTGTTTGGGTTAGGGATCGGAAAATAGGCTTAGGCTTAGGGTTAGGGTTAGCATTTGGATTTAGTGTTAGGGTTAGGGTTTGTGTTAGGGTTAGTGTTGGGGTTACGGTTAGGGGTAGTGTTGGAAATTAGGGTTAGGATTAGGGTTAGTGTTAGGGATAGGTCAGGGTTTGGGTTAGGGTTGGGGTTAGGGTTACGGTTAGCGTTATCATTAGGGTCAGGTTTAGGGTCAGGGGTAGGGTTTGCATTTGCATTAAGTTTAGGATTAGGTTTAGGTTCACAGTTGGGGCAGCTTTAGGGTTCGAGTGAGAAAATTAGAGTTAGGGTTAGCCTTTGGGTTAGGGTTAGGGTTTGGGTTAGGGTTAGGTTTAGTTTTAGGCTTAGTTTTAGGCTTAGGGTTTAGGGTTAGTTTAGGGTTAGAGTTAAGTTTTGGGTGAGAATAAATTAGGTTTACTGTTAGGGTTAGGGTTAGGGATCAGAAAATAGGATTAGGTTTGGTTGAGGGCTAGGGTAAGGTTTAGGGTTAGGGCTGGGCTTTAGGTTTAGGTTTTATGGTTAGATTTAGGTTTAATGTGAGGGTTAGGGTTAGGGTTAGGGGTTAGGGTAAGGGTTGGAAAAAATTATGTTTCGGGTTAGGGTTAGGCCTAGGGTGAAATTTAGATTTAGGTTAAGGTTTGGTTTAGCGTTACGGTTAGCGTTAGGGTTAGTGTGGGGGTTACGGTTAGGGGTAGTGTTGGAAATTAGGGTTAGGATTAGGGTAACTGTTAGGGTTAGGGTGAGGGTTAGTGTTAAGGATAGGTCAGGGTTTGGGTTAGGGTTGGGGTTAGGGTTACGGTTAGCGTTATCATTAGGTTCAGGTTTAGGGTCAGGGGTAGGGTTTGCATTTGCATTAAGTTTAGGATTAGGTTTAGGGTTAGGGTTAGGGTTAGGTTTAGGGTTAGGGTTAGGTTTAGGCCTTGGGTTGGGTTTAGGTTTAGGGTAAGGGTTAGTATTAGGTTTAGGGTTAGGGCTTGGCTTAGGGTTAGGTTTAGGTTGAGGGTGAGCATTAGGGTTAGGCTTTGGGTTAAGGTTAGGGTTAGGGTTAGAGTTCGTGTTAGGGTTTGGGTTAGGGTTAGTGTTGGGGTTTAGGCTTATGTTTAGGATTATGGTTTGGTTTAGGGACGGAGAATTAGAGTTAGAATTACGGTTAGGGTCAGGGTTTTAAAAATTAGGGTTAGGGTTAGGGTTAGGGCTAGGGTTAGGGCAAGGGTTAGGATTAGGTTAGGGTTAGGGTTCAGGTTAGGGTTAGGGTTAGGGTTAGGGTTAGGTTTAGGGTTAGGCGTAGGGTTAGGATTTGGAAAATTACAGTTAGGGTTAGGGTTTTGAATATTACCCATAGTGTTATTGTTAGGGTTAGCGTCTGAAAAAATTTGGTTTAGGGTTAGGGTTCAGGTTACGGATCGGAAAATAGGCTTATGGTTAAGGTTAGAGTTAAGTTTAGGATTAGGGTTAGGGTTAGGGAAAGGGTTACGGTAAGGGTTAGCGTTAGGGTTAAGGTTAGGGTTAGGTTTTGGGTTAGGGTTAGGTATAGGGCAAGGGTTAGTGTTCGGGTTACGGTTAGGGTTTGGCTTAGGTTTAGGGCTAGGTTTAGCGTTATCGTTACCGTTAGGGTTTGGGTGTATTTTAGTGTTAGGTTTACTGATCGATCGAAAAAATTACTGTTAGGGTTAGGGTTAGGTTTAGGGTTAGGGTTAGGGTTAGCTTTAGGTTTACGGTTAGGTTTCAATTAAGTTAAATTTAGAGTTAGGGTTACGGTTGGGATTAGGGTAAGGTTTAGCGTTAGAGTTAGGCTTTGGGTTAGCGTTAGGTTTAGGGTTAGAGTTAGCGTTAGGGTTAGGGTTATGGTTTGGCTTAAGGTTAGTTTTAGGTTTAGGGTTACGGTTAGGTTTAGAGTTTGGGAAAATTACACTTAGGGTTAGGGTTAGGGTTAGGGCAAGGGTTATGATAAGGGTTAGAGTTGGAGTTAGGGTCAGGGCTTAGGAATAGTGTTAGGGTTAGGGTTAGGGTTAGCGTTAGAGTTACGGTTAGGTTTCGGTTAGGGTTCGTGTTAGAGGTAGGGTTAGGGTTAGGATTAGTGTAAGGGTTAGAGTTGGAGTTAGGGTTAGGGCTTAGGAATAGTGTTAGGGTTAGGGTTAGGGTTAGTGTTAGCATTAGAGTTAGGGTTAGCTTTCGGTTAGGTTTAGGGTTAGGGTTCGGAAATTTACAGTTAGGGTTAGGGTTTGGAATATTATGGTTAGGATTAGGGTCAGAAAGAATTTGGTTTATGGTTATGGTTCAGGATAGGGATCAGAAAATAGGTTTATGGTTAGAGTTAGAGTTAGCTTTCGGGTTAGGGTTAGGGATAGGGAAAGATTTAGTATAAGGGTTAGGTTTAGGTTTAGGGTAAGGTTTAGTGTTAGTGTTAGTGTTAGTGTTAGTGTTAGTGTTAGTGTTAGGGTTAGGTTTAGGGTTAGGGTTAGGGTTAGCTTTAGGTTTACGGTTAGGTTTCAATTAAGTTAAATTTAGAGTTAGGGTTACGGTTGGGATTAGGGTAAGGTTTAGCGTTAGAGTTAGGCTTTGGGTTAGCGTTAGGTTTAGGGTTAGAGTTAGCGTTAGGGTTAGGGTTATGGTTTGGCTTAAGGTTAGTGTTAGGTTTAGGGTTACGGTTAGGTTTAGAGTTTGGGAAAATTACACTTAGGGTTAGGGTTAGGTTTCGGTTAGGGTTAGTGTTAGAGGTAGGGTTAGGGTTAGGATTAGTGTAAGGGTTAGAGTTGGAGTTAGGGTTAGGGCTTAGGAATAGTGTTAGGGTTAGGGTTAGGGTTAGTGTTAGCATTAGAGTTAGGGTTAGGGTTAGGTTTAGGGTTAGGGTTCGGAAATTTACAGTTAGGGTTAGGGTTTGGAATATTATGGTTAGGATTAGGGTCAGAAAGAATTTGGTTTATGGTTATGGTTCAGGATAGGGATCAGAAAATAGGTTTATGGTTAGAGTTAGAGTTAGCTTTCGGGTTAGGGTTAGGGATAGGGAAAGATTTAGTATAAGGGTTAGCGTCAGGGTGAGGCTTTGTGTTAGGTTTAGGTTTAGGGTAAGGTTTAGTGTTAGTGTTAGTGTTAGTGTTAGTGTTAGTGTTAGGGTTAGGGTTAGGTTTAGGGTTAGGGTTAGGGTTAGCTTTAGGTTTACGGTTAGGTTTCAATTAAGTTAAATTTAGAGTTAGGGTTACGGTTGGGATTAGGGTAAGGTTTAGCGTTAGAGTTAGGCTTTGGGTTAGCGTTAGGTTTAGGGTTAGAGTTAGCGTTAGGGTTAGGGTTATGGTTTGGCTTAAGGTTAGTGTTAGGTTTAGGGTTACGGTTAGGTTTAGAGTTTGGGAAAATTACACTTAGGGTTAGGGTTAGGTTTCGGTTAGGGTTAGTGTTAGAGGTAGGGTTAGGGTTAGGATTAGTGTAAGGGTTAGAGTTGGAGTTAGGGTTAGGGCTTAGGAATAGTGTTAGGGTTAGGGTTAGGGTTAGTGTTAGCATTAGAGTTAGGGTTAGCTTTCGGTTAGGTTTAGGGTTAGGGTTCGGAAATTTACAGTTAGGGTTAGGGTTTGGAATATTATGGTTAGGATTAGGGTCAGAAAGAATTTGGTTTATGGTTATGGTTCAGGATAGGGATCAGAAAATAGGTTTATGGTTAGAGTTAGAGTTAGCTTTCGGGTTAGGGTTAGGGATAGGGAAAGATTTAGTATAAGGGTTAGCGTCAGGGTGAGGCTTTGTGTTAGGTTTAGGTTTAGGGTAAGGTTTAGTGTTAGTGTTAGTGTTAGTGTTAGGGTTAGGGTTAGGGTTAGGTTTAGGGTTAGGTTAGCATTAGGGTTAGGGTTAGGGTTAGGGTTAGGGTTAGGGTTAGGGTTAGGTTTAGGATTAGGCATAGGGTTCGGGTTTGGAAAATTACAGTTAGGGTTAGGGTTAGGGTTAGGGTTTGGGTAAGGTTTAGTGTTAGTTTTAGGTTTAGGGTTAGGGTTAGGATTAGCGTTAGTGTTAGGGTTAGGTTTCGGTTAAGTTAAAGCTAGAGTTAGGGTTAGGGTTATGGTTAGGATTAGGGTAAGGGTTAGCATTAAGGTTAGGCTTAGGGTTAGGCTTTGGGTTAGGGTTAGGTTTAGGTTTAGAGTTAGCGTTAGAGTTCGGGTTAGGGTTTGGCTTCGGGTTAGGTTTAGGTTTAGTGTTAGGGTTCGGAAATTTACAGTTAGGGTTAGGCTTTGGAATATTATGGTTAGGCTTAGGGTTAGGGTCGGAAAGAATTTGGTTTAGGGTTAGGGTTTAGGTTAGGGATCAGAAAATAGGCTTATTGTGAGGGTAAGCGTTATCTTTAGCATTAGGGTTAGGGTTAGGGAAAGGGTTAGGGTAAGGGTTAGCGTTACGGTAAGGCTTTGGGTTAGGGTTAGGTTTAGGGTAAGCGTTAGTGTTAGGGTTACTGTTAGTGTTAGGGTTAAGGTTAGGGTTAACGTATAGGGTTAGGTTAGGGTTGTGTTATGGTTAGGGTTAGGGTTAATGTTAGGTTTAGGGTTAGGCGTAGGTTTAGGATTTTGAAAATTACAGTTAGGGTTAGGGTTTGGAATATTACTGATAGTGTTATGGTTAGCGTTAGCGTCAGAAAAAATTTGGTTTAGGGTTATGGTTCAGGTTAGGGATTGTTAAATAGGCTTATGGTTAGGGTTAGAGTTAGGTTTAGGATTAGGGTTAGGGTTAGGTCAAGGGTTAGGGTAAGGGTTAGTGTTAGGTTTAGGGTTAGGGTTAGGTTTTGGGTTAGGGATAGGGTTAGGGAAGGGTTAGTGTTCGGTTTATGGTTAGGGTTTGGCTTAGGGTTAGGGCTAGGTTTAGCGTTAGTGGTACGGTTAGGGTTTGGGTTCGTTTTAGTGTTCGGTTTACTTATCGTTCAAAAAAATTTACGGTTAGGGGTAGGTTAGGTTTAGGTTCAGGGTTAGGGTTATGGTTAGGGTTAGGGTTAGGGTTAGGTTTAGGCCTTGGGTTAGGTTTAGGTTTAGTGTAAGGATTAGTATTAGGTTTAGGGTTAGGGTTTGGCTTAGGGTTAGGGTTAGGTTGAGGGTGCGCATTAGGGTTAGGCTTTGGGTTGAGGTTAGGGTTAGGGTTAGAGTTTGTTTTAGGGTTAGGGTTAGGGTTAGTGTTAGGGTTTAGCTTTATGTTTAGGATTATGGTTTGGTTTAGGGACGGAGAATTAGAGTTAGAATTACGGTTAGGGTCAGGGTTTTAAAAATTAGGGTTAGGGTTAGGGTTAGGGCTAGGGTTAGGGCAAGGGTTAGGATTAGGTTAGGGTTAGGGTTCGGGTTAGGGTTAGGGTTAGGGTTAGGGTTAGGTTTAGCGTTAGGGTTAGGGTTAGGGTTATGGTTAGGGTTAGGGTTAGGGTTAGGTTTAGGGTTAGGCGTAGGGTTAGGATTTGGAAAATTACAGTTAGGGTTAGGGTTTTGAATATTCCCGATAGTGTTATTTTTAGGGTTAGCGTCTGAAAAAATTTGGTTTAGGGTTAGGGTTCAGGTTACGGATCGGAAAATAGGCTTATGGTTAGGGTTAGAGTTAAGTTTAGGGTTAGGGAAAGGGTTAGGGTAAGGGTTAGCGTTAGGGTTAAGGTTAGGGTTAGGTTTTGGGTTAGTGTTAGGTATAGGGCAAGGGTTAGTTTTCGGGTTACGGTTAGGGTTTGGCTTAGGTTTAGGCCTAGGTTTAGCGTTATCGTTACCGTTAGGGTTTGGGTGTATTTTAGTGTTAGGTTTACTGATCGATCGAAAAAATTACTGTTAGGGTTAGGGTTAGGTTTAGGGTTAGGGTTAGGGTTAGCTTTAGGTTTACGGTTAGGTTTCAATTAAGTTAAATTTAGAGTTAGGGTTACGGTTGGGATTAGGGTAAGGTTAGGGTTAGGGTTAGGGTTAGGGTTAGGGTTAGGGTTAGAGTTAGCGTTAGGGTTAGGGTTATGGTTTGGCTTAAGGTTAGTGTTAGGTTTAGGGTTACGGTTAGGTTTAGAGTTTGGGAAAATTACACTTAGGGTTAGGGTTAGGGTTAGGGTTAGGGCAACGGTTATGATAAGGGTTAGAGTTGGAGTTAGGGTTAGGGTTAGGGTTAGGGTTAGGGTTAGGGTTAGGGTTAGGGTTAGGGTTAGGGTTAGGGTTAGGGTTAGGGTTAGGGTTAGGTTAGGGTTAGTGTTAGGGTTAGGGTTAATGTTAGGTTTAGGGTTAGGCGTAGGTTTAGGATTTTGAAAATTACAGTTAGGGTTAGGGTTTGGAATATTACTGATAGTGTTATGGTTAGCGTTAGCGTCAGAAAAAATTTGGTTTAGGGTTAGGGTTCAGGTTAGGGATCGGAAAATAGGCTTATGGTTAGGGTTAGGGTTAGGGTTAGGGTTAGGGTTAGGGTTAGGGTTAGCTTAGGTTAGGGTTTGCGTTAGGGTTAGGGTTTAGGGTAAGGGTTAGGGTTAGGGTTAGGGTTAGTGTTCGGCTTCGGGTTAGGGTTTGGCTTAGGTTTAGGGCTGGGTTTAGGCTTTGGGTTAGGTTCAGCGTTAGGGTTAGGGTTAGGGTTAGGGTTAGCGTTAGGGTTAGGGTTAGGTGTCGGTTAGGGTTAGGGTTCGGGTTAGGGTTCGGGTTATGGTTTGCCTTAGGGTTAGTGTTAAGTTTAGGGTTATGGTTAGGTTTAGAGTTCGGGAAATTACACTTAGGGTTAGGGTTTGGACTATTACGGGTAGGGTTAGGGTTAGGGTTAGGGTTAGGGTTAGGGTTAGGGTTAGGGTTAGGGTTAGGGTTAGGGTTAGGGTTAGGTCGATGGTTCCGGTTAGGGTTAGGGTTATGGTTAGAATTTGTGTTAGGGTTAGGGTTAGGGTTAGTGTTGGGGTTACAGTTAGGGGTAGTGTTGGAAATTAAGGTTAGGATTAGGGTTACTGTTAGGATTAGTGTGAGGGTTAGTGTTAGGGATAGGTTTAGGGTTCGTTTGGGGTTAGGGTTAGGTTAGGCTTACTCTTCTGAAAATTAGGGTTATGGTTTGGCTTAGTTTTAGGATTAGGGTTACAGTTAGTGTTATCATTACTGTTAGTGTTAGGATTTAGGTTAGGGTTAGCGTTTGCTTTAAGTCTAGGTTTAGGGTTAGTGTTAGGGTTAGGGTTAGGGTTAGGGTTAGGGTTAGGGTTAGGGTTAGGGTTAGGGTTAGGGTTAGGGTTAGGGTTAGGGTTAGGGTTAGGGTTAGGTTTAGGGTTAGGGTTAGGGTTAGGGTTAGGGTTAGGGTCAGGTTCAGGGTTAGGGTTAGGTTTAGGGTTAGGCATAGGGTTCGGGTTTGGAAAATTACAGTTAGGGTTAGGGTTTGGAATATTACCGTTAGTGTTATGGTTAGGGTTAACGTTAGAAAAAAGTTGATTTAGGGTTAGGGTTCAGGTTAGGGATTGGAAAATAGGCTTATGGTTAGGGTTAGAGTTAGGTTTAGGATTAGGGTTAGGGTTAGGTAAAGGGTTAGTGTTAGTGTAACGGTTTCCGTTAGGGTTAGCGTTAGGGTTAGGTTTTGGGTTATGGCTAGGTTTAGGGTAAGGGTTAGTGTTCGGGTTATGGTTAGGGTTTGGCTTAGGTTGAGGGCTAGGTTTATCCTTAGCATTACGGTTAGGGTTTGGGTTCGTTTTAGTGTTAGGTTTACTGATCGATCGAAAAAATTACGGTTAGGGTTAGGGTTAGGTTTAGGGTTAGGGTTAGGTTTAGCGTTAGTGCTAGGTTTAGGTTTTGGCTAGGGTTAGGGTTAGAGTTAGGGTTAGGATTAGGGTTAGGGTTAGGTTTCGGTTAGGTTAAAGTTAGAGTTAGGTTTACGTTTGGGATTAGGGTAAGGGTTAGGGTTAGGGTTAGGGTTAGCATTACGTTTAGGGTTAGAGTTAGCGTTAGGGTTCGGGTTATGGTTTGCCTTAGGGTTAGTGTTAGGTTTAGGGTTATGGTTAGGGTTAGAGTTCGGAAAATTACACTTAGGGTTAGGGTTTGGACTATTACGGGTAGGGTTAGGGTTAGGGTTAGGGTTGGAAAAATTTCTTTTAGCGTTAGGGTTAGGGTTAGGGTTAGGGTTAGGGTTAGGGTTAGGGTTAGGGTTAGGGTTAGGGTTAGGGTTAGGGTTAGGGTTAGGGTTAGGGTTAGGGTTAGGGTTAGGGTTAGGGTTAGGGTTAGGGTTAGGGTTAGGGTTAGGGTTAGGGTTAGGGTAAGGGTTAGCATTAGGGTTAGGTTTATGGTTAGGCTTTGGGTTAGGGTTAGGTTTAGGTTTAGAGGTAGCATTAGAGTTAGGGTTAGGGTTTGGCTTAGGGTTAGTTTTAGGTTTAGGTTTAGGTTTAGGGTGAGGCTTCGGAAATTTACAGTTAGGGTTATGGTTTGGAATATTATGGTTTGTGTTAGGGTTAGGGTCGGAAAGAATTTGGTTTAGGGTTAGGGTTCAACTTAGGGATCGCAAAATAGGCTTATGGTTAGGGTTAGAGTTATCTTTAGGATTAGGGTTAGGGTTAGGGAAAGGGTTAGGGTAAGGGTTAGTGTTAGGGTTAGGCTTTGGGTTAGGGTTAGGTTTAGGGTAAAGGTTAGTGTTAGGGTTATTGTTAGTGTTAGCGTTAGGGTTAGGTTTAGGGTTAGGTTAGGGTTAGGGCTAGCATTTGGGTTAGTGTTAGGGTTAGGGTTAGGGTTAGGTTTAGGGTTACGCATAGGGTTAGTGTTTGGAAAATTACAGTTAGGGTTAGGGTTTGGAATATTACCGTTAGTGTTATGGTTATGGTTAACGTTAGAAAAAATTTGGTTTAGGGTTGGGGTTCTGGTTAGGGATCGGATAATAGGGTTATGGTTAGGGTTAGAGTTAGGTTTAGGATTAGGGTTAGGGTTAGGGAAAGGGTTAGGGTAAGGGTTAGCATCAGGGTTCAGGTTAGGGTTAGGTTTAGCGTTAGGGTTAGGTTTAGGGTAAGGGTTAGGGTTAGGGTTAGGGTTAGGGTTTGGCTTAGATTTAGGGCTAGGTTTAGTGTTAGCATTACGGTTACGGTTTGGGTTCGTTTTAGTGTTCGGTTTACTGATCGATCGAAAAAATTACGGTTAGGGTAGGGTTAGGTTGAGGGTTAGGGTTAGGGTTAGCGTTAGGGTTAGGGTTAGGTTTTGGTTAGGTTAAAGTTAGAGTTAGGTTTACGGTTGGGATTAGGGTAAGCGTTAGCGTTAGAGTTAGGCTTTGTGTTAGCGTTAGGTTTTGGGTTAGAGTTAGCGTTAGGGTTAGGGTTATGGTTTGGCTTAGGGTTAGTGTTAGGTTTAGGGTTATGGTTAGGTTTAGACTTCGGAAAATTACACTTAGGGTTAGGGTTTGGAATATAACGGGTAGGGTTAGGGTTAGGGTTAGGGTTAGGGTTAGGGTTAGGGTTAGGGTTAGGGTTAGGGTTAGGGTTAGGGTTAGGGTTAGGGTTAGGGTTAGGGTTAGGGTTAGGGTTCGGTTTCGGGTTAGGGTTTGGGTTAGGGTTAGGGTTAGGTCGATGGTTCCGGTTAGGGTTAGGGTTATGGTTAGAATTTGTGTTAGGGTTAGAGTTAGGGTTAGTGTTGGGCTTACAGTTAGGGG
>NC_133662.1:10364863-10374863 GCF_037893015.1 Macrotis lagotis
GGTTAAGGTTAGGGTTAGGTTTAGCGTTAGGGTTAGGTTTAGGGTAAGGGTTAGGGTTAGGGTTAGGGTTAGGGTTTGGCTTAGATTTAGGGCTAGGTTTAGTGTTAGCATTACGGTTAGGGTTTGGGTTCGTTTTAGTGTTAGGTTTACTGATCGATCGAAAAAATTACGGTTAGGGTAGGTTTAGGTTGAGGGTTAGGGTTAGGGTTAGCGTTAGGGTTAGGGTTAGGTTTTGGTTAGGTTAAAGTTAGAGTTAGGTTTACGGTTGGGATTAGGGTAAGCGTTAGCGTTAGAGTTAGGCTTTGTGTTAGCGTTAGGTTTTGGGTTAGAGTTAGCGTTAGGGTTAGGGTTATGGTTTGGCTTAGGGTTAGTGTTAGGTTTAGGGTTATGGTTAGGTTTAGACTTCGGAAAATTACACTTAGGGTTAGGGTTTGGAATATAACGGGTAGGGTTAGGGTTAGGGTTAGGGTTGGAAAAAATTTCTTTTAGCGTTAGGTTTCAGGTGAGGGATTGGAAAACAGGCTTATGGTTAGGGTTAGAGTTAGGTTTAGGATTAGGGTCAGGGTTTGGGAAATAGTTAGGGTAAGGGTTCACGTTATGGTTAGGGTTAGGGTTAGGTTTAGGCCTTGGGTTAGGGTTAGGTTTAGTGTAAGTGTTAGTATTAGGGTCAGGGTTAGGGCTTGGCTTAGGGTTAGGGATAGGTTTAGGTTTAGCGTTAGGGTTAGGCTTTGGGTTAAGGTTAGGGTTAGGGTTAGGGTTAGGGTTAGGGTTAGGGTTAGGGTTACAGTTAGGGGTAGTGTTGGAAATTAAGGTTAGGATTAGGATTACTCTTAGCGTTAGGGTGAGGGTTAGTGTTAGGGATAGGTTTAGGGTTCGTTTCGTGTTAGGCTTAGGTTAGGTTTAGGCTTCTGAAAATTAGGGTTATGGTTCGGCTTAGTTTTAGGATTAGGGATACGGTTAGTGTTATCATTAGCGTTAGTGTTAGGGTTAAGGTTAGGGTTAGTGTTTGCTTTAAGTTTAGGATTAGGTTTAGGTTTACATTTGGGGTAGCTTTAGGGTTAGGGTGAGAAAATTACGGTTAGGGTTAGGTTTATGGTTTGTGTTAGGGTTAGAATTAGGGTTAGGGTTGGTGTTTGGGTTAAGGTTAAGTTTATGTTTAGGGTTAGTTTTAGGCTTAGGGGTTAGGGTTAGGGTTATGGTTAAGTTTAGGGTTAGGTTAGGGTTAGAGTTAAGTTTTGGGTCAGAAAAAATTAGGTTCAGTGTTAGGGTTAGGGTCAGGGATCATAAATTAGGGTTAGGGTTTTGTTAAGGGTTAGCGTAAGGCTTACGGTTAGGGTTAGGGTTTATCTTTAGGTTATAGGGTTAGATTTAAGTTTAGGGTGAGGGTTAGGGTTAGGGTCATGGTCGGAAAAAATTTTGTATAGGGTTAGGTTTAGGGCTAAGTTGAGGGTTGGATTTAGTTTTAGGGTTAGTGTTAGGGTTAGGGTTACGGTTAGGTTTAGGGTTAGGATTAGGTTTAGTGTTTAGGGTTAGGTTTAGCATTAGGGTTAGGATTATGGTTAGGTTTAGGTTCAGAGAATTAGAGTTAGAGTTACAGTTAGGGTCAGCGTTTTAAAAAATTAGCTTTAGGGTTAGGTTTAGGCTTAGGTTTAAGGTTAGGGTTAGGGTTAGGGTTAGGGTTAGGGTAAGGGTTAGGGTTAGTGTTGGGGTTAGGCCTTAGGGATAGGTTTAGGGTTAGGATTGGGGTTGGGGTTTGGTTAGGGTTAGGGTTAGCTTTGGTGTTAGGGTTAGGGTTAGGGTCAGGGTTATGGCAAGTGTTAGGATTAGGCTTTTGTTGGGGTTAGGGCTTAGGGAAAAGTTTAGGGTTAGGTTTATGGTTGAGGTTTGTGTTTGGTTAGGGTCAGGTTACATTTAGGGTTAGGGTTAGTGTTAGGGCTTAGGAATAGTGTTAGTGTTAGGGTTAGGGTTAGTGTTAGCGTTAGAGTTAGGATTAGCTTTCGGTTAAGCTTAGGGTTAGAGGTAGGGTTAGGGTTAGGATTAGGGTAAGGGTTAGCATTAGGGTTAGGCTTAGGGTTAGGCTTTGGGTTAGGGTTAGTTTTAGGTTTAGAATTAGCGATAGAGTTTGGGTTAGGGTTTGGCTTAGGGTCAGGTTTAGGTTTAGGGTTTGGTTTAGGGTTAGGGTTCGGTAATTTAGAGTTAAGTTTAGGGTTTGGAATAATATGGTTAGGGTTAGGGTTAGGGTCGGAAAGAATTTGGTTTAGGGTTAGGGTTCAGGTTAGTGATCGGAAAATAGGCTTATGGTTAGGGTAAGAGTTATGTTTAGGATTAGGGTTAGGGCTAGGGAAAGGCTTAGGGTAAGGGTTAGCGTTAGGGTAAGGCTTTGGGTTAGGGTTAGGTTTAGGGTAAGGGTTAGTGTTAGGGTTAGGGTTAGGGTTGAGGTTACGTTTAGGGTTACGCGTAGGGTTAGGATTTGGAAAATTACAGTTAGGGTTAGGGTTTGGAATATTACTGATAGTGTTATTGTTAGCGTTAGCATCAGAAAAAATTTGGTTTAGGGTTAGGGTTCAGGTTAGGGATCGGAAAATAGGTTTATGGTTAGGGTTAGTGTTAGGTTTAGGATTAGGGTTAGGGTTAGGTGAAGTGTTAGGGTAAGCGTTAGCGTTAGGGTTAGGGTAAGGGTTAGGTTTTGGGTTAGGGTTAGGTTTAGGGCAAGGGTTAGTGTTCGGATTATGGTTAGGGTTTGGCTTAGGGTTAGGGCTAGGTTTAGCGTTAGCGGTACTCTTAGGGTTTGATTTCGTTTTCCTGGTTTAGGGTTAGCGTTAGGGTTAGGGTTAGGTTTAGGTTAGGTTAAAGTTAGAGTTAGGGTTACTGTTGTGATTAGGGTAACGGTTAGCGTTAGAGTTAGGCTTTGGGTTAGCGTTAGGTTTAGGGTTAGAGTTAGCATTAGGGTTAGGGTTATGGTTTGGCTTAGCGTTAGTGTTAGGTTTAGGTTTACGGTTAGGTTTAGAGTTCGGAAAATTACACTTATTGTTAGGGTTTGGAATATTACGGGTAGGGTTCGGGTTAGGGTTAGGGTTAGGGTTAGGTTTAGGTCTTGGGTTAGGGTTAGGTTTAGGGTAAGTGTTACTATTAGGGTTAGGGTTAGGGCTTGGCTTAGGGTTAGGGTTAGGTTTAGGGTTAGCGTTAGGGTTAGGCTTTGGGTTAAGTTTAGTGTCATGGTTAGAGTTTGTGTTAGGGTTAGGGTTAGGGTTAGTGTTGGGGTTACGGTTAGCGATAGTGTTGGAAAATAAGGTTAGGATTAGGGTTTCTTTTAGGGTTAGGGTGAGGGTTAGTGTTAGGGATAGGTTTAGGGTTCGTTTGGTGTTAGGCTTAGGTTAGGCTTAGGCTTCTGAAAATTAGGGTTATGGTTCGGCTTAATTTTAGGATTAGGGATACGGTTAGTGTTATCATTAGCGTTAGTGTTAGGGTTAAGGTTAGGGTTAGCGTTTGCTTTAAGTTTAGGATTAGGTTTAGGTTTACATTTGGTGTAGCTTTAGGGTTAGGGTGAGAAAATTACGGTTAGGGTTAGGTTTATGGTTTGTGTTAGGGTTAGACTTAGGGTTAGGGTTGGTGTTTGGGTTAAGGTTAAGTTTAGGTTTAGGGTTAGTTTTAGGCTTAGGGGTTAGGGTTAGGGTTAGGGTTAAGTTTAGGGTTAGGTTAGGGTTAGAGTTATGTTTTGGGTCAGAAAAAATTAGGTTCAGTCTTAGGGTTATGGTCAGACATCATAAATTAGGGTTAGGGTTTTGTGAAGGGCTAGCATAAGGCTTACGGTTAGGCTTAGGGTTTATCTTTAGGTTATAGGGTTAGATTTAAGTTTAGGGTGAGGGTTAGGGTTAGGGTTAGGGGTTAGGGTCATGGTCGGAAAAAGTTTTGTTTAAGGTTAGGTTTAGGGCTAAGTTGAGGGTTAGATTTAGGTTTAGGGTTAGTGTTAGGGTTAGGGTTATGGTTAGGTTTAGGTTTAGGGTTAGGTTTAGTGTTTAGGGTTAGGTTTAGCATTAGGGTTAGGATTATGGTTAGGTTTAGGTTCAGAGAATTAGAGTTAGAGTTACGGTTAGGGTCAGGGTTTTAAAAAATTAGCTTTAGGGTTCGGGTTAGGCTTAGGTTTAGGGCAAGGGTTAGCATTAGGGTTAGTGTTGGGCTTATGGCTTAGGGATAGGTTTGCGTTTAGGGTTCGGGTTGGGCTTTGTTTAGGGTTACGGTAAGCTTTAGGGTTAGGGTCAGGTTTAGGGTTAGGGTCAAGGTTAGGGTTAGGGTTAGGGTTAGGGTCAGGGTTTCGGCAAGGGTTAGGATTAGGCTTAGTGTTGGGGTTAGGGCTTACGGATAGGTTTAGGGTTAGGATTGGGGTTTGGGTTTGGTTAGGTTTAGGGTTAGGTTTAGGGTTAGGGTTAGGGTCAGGGTTATGGCAAGTGTTAGGATTAGGCTTTTGTTGGGGTTAGGGCTTAGGGAAAAGTTTAGGGTTAGGGTTGGGGTTTGGGTTTTGTTAGGGTTAGGTTACATTTAGGGTTAGGGTAAGGGATAGGGTCAGTGTTATGCAAGGGTTACGATAAGGGTTAGAGTTGGAGTTAGGGTTAAGGCTTAGGAATAGTGTTAGGGTTAGGGTTAGGGTTAGGGTTAGTGTTAGCGTTAGAGTTAGGGTTAGCTTTGTGTAGGTTTAGGGTTAGAGGTAGGGTTAGGGTTAGGATTAGGGTAAGGTTTAGCATTAGGGTTAGGCTTAGGGTTAGGCTTTGGGTTAGGGTTAGGTTTCGGTTTAGAGTTAGCATTAGAGTTAGGGTTAGTGTTTGGCTTAGGGTTAGGTTTAGGTTTAGCGTTCGGTTTAGTGTTAGGGTTCGGAAATTTACAGTTAGGGTTAGGGTTAGGGTTAGGGTTAGGAAAATAGGCTTATGGATAGGGTTAGAGTTAGTTTTAGGATTAGGGTTAGGGATAGGGAAAGATTTTGTATAAGGGTTAGTGTTAGGGTTAGGCTTTGTGTTAGGTTTAGGTTTAGGGTAAGGGTTAGTGTTAGTGTTAGGGTTAGGGTTAGGGTTAAGGTTAGGGTTCGGGTTACTGTTAGGTTTAGGGTTAGGGTGAGGTTTACGGTTAGGCGTAGGGATAGGGTTTGGAATATTACAGTTAGGGTTAGGGATTGGAATATTACCGTTAGTGTTATGGTTAGGGTTAGCGTCAGAAAAAATTTGGTTTCGGGTTAGGGTTCAGGTTAGGGATCGGTAAATAGACTCATGGTTAGGGTTCGAGTTAGGTTTAGGATTAGGGTTACCGTTAGGGAAAGGGTTAGGGTAAGGGTTAGCATTAGTGTTAGGGTTAGGTTTAGGTTTTGCGTTAATGTTACGTTTAGGTTAAGGGTTAGTGTTCGGGTTAGTTTTAGGGTTTGGCTTAGGGTTAGGGTTAGGTTTAGGGTTAGGGTTAGGTTTCCGTTAGGGTTAGGGTTAGAGTTAGGGTTAGGGTTAGGATTAGGGTAAGGGTTAGCGTCAGGGTTAGGCTTTGGGTTAGCTTTAGGTTTAGGGTTAGAGTTAGCATTAGGGTTAGGTTTATGGTTTGGCTTAGTGTTAGTGTTAGGGTTAGGGTTAGGGTTAGGTTTAGGGCTAAGGTGAGGGTTAGATTTAGGTTTAGGGTTAGGGTTAAGGTTAGGCTTTGGTTCAGGGTTAGGGTTAAGGTTTAAGGTTAGGTTTAGCATTGGGGTTAGGATTATGGTTAGGTTTAGGTTCGGAGAATTAGAGTTAGAGTTCCGGTTAGGGTCAGGGTTTTAAAAAATTAGTGTTAGGGTTAGGGTTAGGGCTAAGTTTAGGGTTAGGGTTAGGGTTAGGGTTAGGGTTAGGGTTAGGGTTAGGGTTAGGGTTAGGGTTAGGGTTAGGGTTAGGGTTAGGGTTAGGGTTAGGGTTAGCTTTGGGGTTAGGGTTAGGTTTAGGCTTAGGGTCAGGGTTAGGGTTCGGGTTTAGGTTAGGGTTAGGGTTAGGGTTAGGGTTAGGGTTAGGGTTAGGGTTAGGGTTAGGGCTTAGGGAAAAGGTTAGAGGGTTAGGGTTAGGGTTAGGGTTAGGGTTAGGGTTAGGGTCAGGGTTAGGGCAAGGGTTCGGATTAGGGATAGGGATACAGGTGGAGTTAGTGTTAGGGCTTAGGAATTGTGTTAGGGTTAGTGTTAGGGTTAGGGTTAGGGGTTTGGAAAAAATTAGGTTTAGGGTTAGGGTTAGGGTTGGAAAAAATCATGGTTAGGGTTGTCGTTAGGTTTAGGAATAGTGCCCGAAATAATTAGGTTTCAGGTAAGTGTTTGGGTTAGGGATCGGAAAATAGGCTTAGGCTTAGGGTTAGGGTTAGCATTTGGATTTAGTGTTAGGGTTAGGGTTTGTGTTAGGGTTAGTGTTGGGGTTACGGTTAGGGGTAGTGTTGGAAATTAGGGTTAGGATTAGGGTAACTGTTAGGGTTAGGGTGAGGGTTAGTGTTAGGGATAGGTCAGGGTTTGGGTTAGGGTTGGGGTTAGGGTTACGGTTAGCGTTATCATTAGGGTCAGGTTTAGGGTTAGGGGTAGGGTTTGCATTTGCATTAAGTTTAGGATTAGGTTTAGGTTTACAGTTGGGGCAGCTTTAGGGTTCGAGTGAGAAAATTACAGTTAGGGTTAGCCTTTGGGTTAGGGTTAGGGTTTGGGTTAGGGTTAGGTTTAGTTTTAGGCTTAGTTTTAGGCTTAGGGTTTAGGGTTAGTTTAGGGTTAGAGTTAAGTTTTGGGTGAGAATAAATTAGGTTTAGTGTTAGGGTTAGGGTTAGGGATCAGAAATTAGGATTAGGGTTTGGTTGAGGGCTAGGGTAAGGTTTAGGGTTAGGGTTGGGCTTTAGGTCTTGGTTTTATGGTTAGATTTAGGTTTAAGGTGAGGGTTAGGGTTTGGGTTAGGGGTTAGGGTAAGGGTTGGAAAAAATTATGTTTCGGGTTAGGGTTAGGGCTAGGGTGAAGTTTAGATTTAGGTTTAGGGTTAGGTTTAGCGTTAGGGTTACAGTTACGCTTAGGTTTAGGGTTAGGGTTAGTGTTAGGGTTTAGCTTTATGTTTAGGATTATGGTTTGGTTTAGGGACGGAGAATTAGAGTTAGAATTACGGTTAGGGTCAGGGTTTTAAAAATTAGGGTTAGGGTTAGGGTTAGGGTTAGGGTTAGGGTTAGGGTTAGGGTTAGGGTTAGGGTTAGGGTTAGGGTTAGGGTTAGGGTTAGGATTTGGAAAATTAGGGTTAGGGTTAGGGTTAGGGTTAGGGTTAGGGGTTAGGGTTAGGGTTAGGGTTAGGGTTAGGGTTAGGGTTAGGATTTGGAAAATTACAGTTAGGGTTAGGGTTTTGAATATTACCCATAGTGTTATTGTTAGGGTTAGCGTCTGAAAAAATTTGGTTTAGGGTTAGGGTTCAGGTTACGGATCGGAAAATAGGCTTATGGTTAGGGTTAGAGTTAAGTTTAGGATTAGGGTTAGGGTTAGGGAAAGGGTTAGGGTAAGGGTTAGCGTTAGGGTTAAGGTTAGGGTTAGGTTTTGGGTTAGGGTTAGGTATAGGGCAAGGGTTAGTGTTCGGGTTACGGTTAGGGTTTGGCTTAGGTTTAGGGCTAGGTTTAGCGTTATCGTTACCGTTAGGGTTTGGGTGTATTTTAGTGTTAGGTTTACTGATCGATCGAAAAAATTACTGTTAGGGTTAGGGTTAGGTTTAGGGTTAGGGTTAGGGTTAGCTTTAGGTTTACGGTTAGGTTTCAATTAAGTTAAATTTAGAGTTAGGGTTAGGGTTAGGGTTAGGGTTAGGGTTAGGGTTAGGGTTAGGGTTAGGGTTAGCGTTAGAGTTAGGCTTTGGGTTAGCGTTAGGTTTAGGGTTAGAGTTAGCGTTAGGGTTAGGGTTATGGTTTGGCTTAAGGTTAGTGTTAGGTTTAGGGTTACGGTTAGGTTTAGAGTTGGGGAAAATTACACTTAGGGTTAGGGTTAGGGCAAGGGTTATGATAAGGGTTAGAGTTGGAGTTAGGGTCAGGGCTTAGGAATAGTGTTAGGGTTAGGGTTAGGGTTAGGGTTAGGGTTAGGGTTAGGGTTAGGGTTAGGGTTAGTGTTAGAGGTAGGGTTAGGGTTAGGATTAGTGTAAGGGTTAGAGTTGGAGTTAGGGTTAGGTCTTAGGAATAGTGTTAGGGTTAGGTTTAGGGTTAGTGTTAGCATTAGAGTTAGGGTTAGCTTTCGGTTAGGTTTAGGGTTAGGGTTAGGGTTTGGAATATTAGGGTTAGGGTTAGGGTCAGGGTCAGAAAGAATTTGGTTTATGGTTATGGTTCAGGATAGGGATCAGAAAATAGGTTTATGGTTAGAGTTAGAGTTAGCTTTCGGGTTAGGGTTAGGGATAGGGAAAGATTTAGTATAAGGGTTAGCGTCAGGGTGAGGCTTTGTGTTAGGTTTAGGTTTAGGGTAAGGTTTAGTGTTAGTGTTAGTGTTAGTGTTAGTGTTAGGGTTAGGGTTAGGGGGTTAGGGTTAGGGTTAGGGTTAGGGTTAGGGTTAGGGTTAGGGTTAGGTTTCAATTAAGTTAAATTTAGAGTTAGGGCTACGGTTGGGATTAGGGTAAGGTTTTGCGTTAGAGTTAGGCTTTGGGTTAGCGTTAGGTTTAGGGTTAGAGTTAGTGTTAGGGTTAGGGTTATGGTTTGACTTAAGGTTAGGGTTAGGTTTAGGGTTACGGTTAGGTTTAGAGTTTGGGAAAATTACACTTAGGGTTAGGGTTAGGGTTAGGGCAAGGGTTATGATAAGGGTTAGAGTTGGAGTTAGGGTTAGGGCGATAAGGGTTAGAGTTGGAGTTAGGGTTAAGGCTTAGGAATAGTGTTAGGGTTAGGGTTAGGGTTAGCGTTAGAGTTACGGTTAGGTTTCGGTTAGCGTTAGTGTTAGAGGTAGGGTTAGGGTTAGGATTAGTGTAAGGGTTAGAGTTGGAGTTAGGGTTAGGGCTTAGGAATAGTGTCAGGGTTAGGGTTAGGGTTAGGGTTAGGGTTAGGTTTAGGGTTAGGGTTAGGAAATTTACAGTTAGGGTTAGGGTTTGGAATATTATGGTTAGGATTAGGGTCAGAAAGAATTTGGTTTATGGTTATGGTTCAGGATAGGGATCAGAAAATAGGTTTATGGTTAGGGTTAGAGTTAGCTTTCGGGTTAGGGTTAGGAATAGGGAAAGATTTAGTGTAAGGGTTAGCGTCAGGGTGAGGCTTTTTGTTAGGTTTAGGTTTAGGGTTAGGGTTAGTGTTAGTGTTAGTGTTAGTGTTAGGGTTAGGGTTAGGGTTAGGATTAGGTTTAGGGTTAGGGTTAGGGTTAGGGTTAGGGTTAGGGTTAGGGTTAGGGTTAGGGTTTGGAAAAGGGTTAGGGTTAGGGTTAGGGTTTGGAAAATTACAGTTAGGGTTAGGGTTAGGGTTAGGGTTTGGGTAAGGTTTAGTGTTAGTTTTAGGTTTAGGGTTAGGGTTAGGATTAGCGTTAGTGTTAGGGTTAGGTTTCGGTTAAGTTAAAGCTAGAGTTAGGGTTAGGGTTAGGGTTAGGGTTAGGGTTAGGGTTAGGGTTAGGGTTAGGGTTAGGTTTAGGTTTAGAGTTAGCGTTAGAGTTCGGGTTAGGGTTTGGCTTCGGGTTAGGTTTGGGTTTAGTGTTAGGGTTCGGAAATTTACAGTTAGGGTTAGGCTTTGGAATACTATGGTTAGGCTTAGGGTTAGGGTCAGAAAGTATTTGGTTTAGGGTTAGGGTTTAGGTTAGGGATCAGAAAATAGGCTTATTGTGAGGGTAAGCGTTATCTTTAGCATTAGGGTTAGGGTTAGGGTTAGGGTTAGGGTAAGGGTTAGCGTTATGGTAAGGCTTTGTGTTAGGGTTAGGTTTAGGGTAAGCGTTAGTGTTAGGGTTACTGTTAGTGTTAGGGTTAAGTTTAGGGTTAACGTATAGGGTTAGGTTAGGGTTAGTGTTATGGTTAGGGTTAGGGTTAATGTTAGGTTTAGGGTTAGGCGTAGGTTTAGGATTTTG
>NC_133662.1:10379863-10412363 GCF_037893015.1 Macrotis lagotis
TAGGGTTTGGGTTAGGGTTAGGGTTAGGTCGATGGTTCCGGTTAGGGTTAGGGTTATGGTTAGAATTTGTGTTAGGGTTAGGGTTAGGGTTAGTGTTGGGGTTACAGTTAGGGGTAGTGTTGGAAATTAAGGTTAGGATTAGGGTTACTGTAAGGGTTAGTGTGAGGGTTAGTGTTAGGGATAGGTTTAGGGTTCGTTTGGGTATAGGCTTAGGTTAGGTTAGGGTTATGGTTTGGCTTAGTTTTAGGATTAGGGTTACAGTTAGTGTTATCATTACTGTTAGTGTTAGGATTTAGGTTAGGGTTAGGGTTAGGGTTAGGGTTAGGGTTAGGGTTAGGGTTAGGGTTAGTGTTAGTGTTAGGGTTAGGGTTAGGGTTTAGGGTTAGGGTTTTAGGGTTAGGGTTAGGGTTAGTGTTAGGGTTAGGGTTAGGGTTAGGGTTAGGTTTAGGGTTAGGCATAGGGTTCGGGTTTGGAAAATTACAGTTAGGGTTAGGGTTTGGAATATTACCGTTAGTGTTATGGTTAGGGTTAACGTTAGAAAAAAGTTGATTTAGGGTTAGGGTTCAGGTTAGGGATTGGAAAATAGGCTTATGGTTAGGGTTAGAGTTAGGTTTAGGATTAGGGTTAGGGTTAGGTGAAGGGTTAGGGTTAGGGTAAGGGTTCGCGTTAGGGTTAGCGTTAGTGTTAGGTTTTGGGTTATGGCTTGGTTTAGTGTAAGGGTTAGTGTTCGGGTTATGGTTAGGGTTTGGCTTAGGTTGAGGGCTAGGTTTATCCTTAGCATTACGGTTAGGGTTTGGGTTCGTTTTAGTGTTAGGTTTACTGATCGATCGAAAAAATTACGGTTAGGGTTAGGGTTAGGTTTAGGGTTAGGGTTAGGGTTAGCGTTAGTGTTAGGGTTAGGTTTCGGTTAGGGTTAGTGTTAGAGGTAGGGTTAGAGTGAGGATTAGGGTAAGGGTTAGCATTAGGGTTAGGTTTATGGTTAGGCTTTGGGTTAGGGTTAGGTTTAGGTTTAGAGGTAGCGTTAGAGTTAGGGTTAGGGTTTGGCTTAGGGTTAGTTTTAGGTTTAGGTTTAGGTTTAGGGTGAGGCTTCGGAAATTTACAGTTAGTGTTATGGTTTGGAATATTATGGTTTGGGTTAGGGTTAGGGTCGGAAAGAATTTGGTTTAGGGTTAGGGTTCAGGTTAGGGATCGGAAAATAGGCTTATGGTTAGGGTTGGAGTTATCTTTAGGATTAGGGTTAGAGTTAGGGAAAGGGTTAGGGTAAGGGTTAGTGTTAGGGTTAGGCTTTGGATTAGGGTTAGGTTTAGGGTAAAGGTTAGTGTTAGGGTTATTGTTAGTGTTAGCGTTAGGGTTAGGGTTAGGGTTAGGGTTAGGGCTAGCATTTGGGTTAGTGTTAGTGTTAGGGTTAGGGTTAGGTTTAGGGTTACGCATAGGGTTAGTGTTTCGAAAATTACAGTTATGGTTAGGGTTTGGAATATTACCGTTAGTGTTATGGTTATGGTTAACGTTAGAAAAAATTTGGTTTAGGGTTGGGGTTCTGGTTAGGGATCTGATAATAGGGTTATGGTTAGGGTTAGAGTTAGGTTTAGGATTAGGGTTAGGTTTAGGGAAAGGCTTAGGGTAAGGGTTAGCATCAGGGTTCAGGTTAGGGTTAGGTTTAGCGTTAGGGTTAGGTTTAGGGTAAGGGTTAGGGTTAGGGTTAGGGTTAGGGTTTGGCTTAGATTTAGGGCTAGGTTTAGTGTTAGCATTACGGTTAGGGTTTGGGAACGTTTTAGTGTTAGGTTTACTGATCGATCGAAAAAATTACGTTTAGGGTAGGGTTAGGTTGAGGGTTAGGGTTAGGGTTAGCGTTAGGGTTAGGGTTAGGTTTTGGTTAGGTTAAAGTTAGAGTTAGGTTTACGGTTGGGATTAGGGTAAGCGTTAGCGTTAGAGTTAGGCTTTGGGTTAGCGTTAGGTTTTGGGTTAGAGTTAGCGTTAGGGTTAGGGTTATGGTTTGGCTTAGGGTTAGTATTAGGTTTAGGGTTATGGTTAGATTTAGACTTCGGAAAATTACACTTAGGGTTAGGGTTTGGAATATATCGGGTAGGGTTAGGTTTAGGGTTAGGGTTGGAAAAAATTTCTTTTAGCGTTAGGTTTCAGGTGAGGGATTGGAAAACAGGCTTATGGTTACGGTTAGAGTTAGGTTTAGGATTAGGGTCGGGTTTGGGAAATAGTTAGGGTAAGGGTTCACATTATGGTTAGGGTTAGGGTTAGGTTTAGGCCTTGGGATAGGGTTAGGTTTAGTGTAAGTGTTAGTATTAGGGTCAGGGTTAGGGCTTGGCTTAGGGTTAGGGATAGGTTTAGGTTTAGCGTTAGGGTTAGGCTTTGGGTTAAGGTTAGGGTTAGGGTTAGAGTTTGTGTTAGGGTTAGGGTTAGGGTTAGTGTTGGGGTTACAGTTAGGGGTAGTGTTGGAAATTAAGGTTAGGATTAGGATTACTCTTAGCGTTAGGGTGAGGGTTAGTGTTAGGGATAGGTTTAGGGTTCGTTTCGTGTCAGGCTTAGGTTAGGTTTAGGCTTCTGAAAATTAGGGTTATGGTTCGGCTTAGTTTTAGGATTAGGGATACGGTTAGTGTTATCATTAGCGTTAGTGTTAGGGTTAAGGTTAGGGTTAGTGTTTGCTTTAAGTTTAGGATTAGGTTTAGGTTTACATTTGGGGTAGCTTTAGGGTTAGGGTGAGAAAATTACGGTTAGGGTTAGGTTTATGGTTTGTGTTAGGGTTAGAATTAGGGTTAGGGTTGGTGTTTGGGTTAAGGTTAAGTTTATGTTTAGGGTTAGTTTTAGGCTTAGGGTTAGGGTTAGGGTTAGAGTTAAGTTTTGGGTCAGAAAAAATTAGGTTCAGTGTTAGGGTTAGGGTCAGGGATCATAAATTAGGGTTAGGGTTTTGTTAAGGGTTAGCGTAAGGCTTACGGTTAGGGTTAGGATTTATCTTTAGGTTATAGGGTTAGATTTAAGTTTAGGGTGAGGGTTAGGGTTAGGGTCATGGTCGGAAAAAAATTTGTTTAGGGTTAGGTTTAGGGCTAAGTTGAGGGTTGGATTTAGTTTTAGGGTTAGTGTTAGGGTTAGGGTTACGGTTAGGTTTAGGGTTAGGATTAGGTTTAGTGTTTAGGGTTAGGTTTAGCATTAGGGTTAGGATTATGGTTAGGTTTAGGTTCAGAGAATTACAGTTAGAGTTACAGTTAGGGTCAGGGTTTTAAAAAATTAGCTTTAGGGTTAGGTTTAGGCTTAGGTTTAAGGTTAGGGTTAGGGTTAGTGTTAGGGTAAGGGTTAGGGTTAGTGTTGGGGTTAGGCCTTAGGGATAGGTTTAGGGTTAGGATTGGGGTTGGGGTTTGGTTAGGGTTAGGGTTAGCTTTGGTGTTAGGGTTAGGGTTAGGGTTAGGGTCAGGTTTATGGCAAGTGTTAGGATTAGGCTTTTTGTTGGGGTTAGGGCTTAGGGAAAATGTTAGGTTTATGGTTGAGGTTTGTGTTTGGTTAGGGTCAGGTTACATTTAGGGTTAGGGTTAGTGTTAGGGCGTAGGAATAGTGTTAGGGTTAGGGCTAGGGTTAGTGTTAGCGTTAGAGTTAGGATTAGCTTTCGGTTAAGTTTAGGGTTAGAGGTAGGGTTAGGGTTAGGATTAGGGTAAGGGTTAGCATTAGGGTTAGGCTTAGGGTTAGGCTTTCGGTTAGGGTTAGTTTTAGGTTTAGAATTAGCGATAGAGTTTGGGTTAGGGTTTGGCTTAGGGTCAGGTTTAGGTTTAGGGTTTGGTTTAGGGTTAGGGTTCTGTAATTTAGAGTTAAGTTTAGGGTTTGGAATATTATGGTTAGGGTTAGGGTTAGGGTCGTAACGAATTTGGTTTAGGGTTAGGGTTCAGGTTAGTGATCGGAAAATAGGCTTATGGTTAGGGTAAGAGTTATGTTTAGGATTAGGGTTAGGGCTAGGGAAAGGCTTAGGGTAAGGGTTAGCGTTAGGGTAAGGCTTTGGGTTAGGGTTAGGTTTAGGGTAAGGGTTAGTGTTAGGGTTAGTGTTAGTGTTAGGGTTATGGTTAGGGTTAGGTTTAGGGTTAGGTTAGGGTTAGGGTTAGGGTTAGGGTTAGTGTTATGGTTAGGGTTAGGGTTGAGGTTACGTTTAGGGTTACGCGTAGGGTTAGGATTTGGAAAATTACAGTTAGGGTTAGGGTTTGGAATATTACTGATAGTGTTATTGTTAGCGTTAGCATCAGAAAAAATTTGGTTTAGGGTTAGGGTTCAGGTTAGGGATCGGAAAATAGGTTTATGGTTAGGGTTAGTGTTAGGTTTAGGATTAGGGTTAGGGTTAGGTCAAGTGTTAGGGTAAGCGTTAGCGTTAGGGTTAGGATAAGGGTTAGGTTTTGGGTTAGGGTTAGGTTTAGGGCAAGGGTTAGTGTTCGGATTATGGTTAGGGTTTGGCTTAGGGTTAGGGCTAGGTTTAGCGTTAGCGGTACTCTTAGGGTTTGATTTCGTTTTACTGTTAGGTTTACTGATCGATCGAAAAAATTATGGTTACGGTTAGGGTTAGGTTTAGGGTTAGCGTTAGGGTTAGCGTTAGGGTTAGGGTTAGGTTTAGGTTAGGTTAAAGTTAGAGTTAGGGTTACTGTTGTGATTAGGGTAACGGTTAGCGTTAGAGTTAGGCTTTGGGTTAGCGTTAGGTTTAGGGTTAGAGTTAGCATTAGGGTTAGGGTTATGGTTTGGCTTAGCGTTAGTGTTAGGTTTAGGTTTACGGTTAGGTTTAGAGTTCGGAAAATTACACTTATTGTTAGGGTTTGGAATATTACGGGTAGGGTTCGGGTTAGGGTTAGGGTTAGGGTTAGGTTTAGGTCTTGGGTTAGGGTTAGGTTTAGGGTAAGTGTTACTATTAGGGTTAGGGTTAGGGCTTGGCTTAGGGTTAGGGTTAGGTTTAGGGTTAGCGTTAGGGTTAGGCTTTGGGTTAAGTTTAGTGTTATGGTTAGAGTTTGTGTTAGCGTTAGGGTTAGGCTTAGTGTTGGGGTTACGGTTAGCGATAGTGTTGGAAAATAAGGTTAGGATTAGGGTAACTGTTAGGGTTAGGGTGAGGGTTAGTGTTAGGGATAGGTCAGGGTTTGGGTTAGGGTTGGAGTTAGGGTTACGGTTAGCGTTATCATTAGGGTCAGGTTTAGGGTCAGGGGTCGGGTTTGCATTTGCATTAAGTTTAGGATTAGGTTTAGGTTTACAGTTGGGGCAGCTTTAGGGTTCGAGTGAGAAAATTAGAGTTAGGGTTAGCCTTTGGGTTAGGGTTAGGGTTTGGGTTAGGGTTAGGTTTAGTTTTAGGCTTAGTTTTAGGCTTAGGGTTTAGGGTTAGTTTAGGGTTAGAGTTAAGTTTTGGGTGAGAATAAATTAGGTTTAGTGTTAGGGTTAGGGTTAGGGATCAGAAAATAGGATTAGGGTTTGGTTGAGGGCTAGGGTAAGGTTTAGGGTTCGGGTTGGGCTTTAGGTTTAGGTTTTATGGTTAGATTTAGGTTTAATGTGAGGGTTAGGGTTAGGGTTAGGGGTTAGGGTAAGGGTTGGAAAAAATTATGTTTCGGGTTAGGGTTAGGCCTAGGGTGAAGTTTAGATTTAGGTTTAGGGTTTGGTTTAGCGTTAGGGTTAGCGTTAGGGTTAGTGTGGGGGTTACGGTTAGGGGTAGTGTTGGAAATTAGGGTTAGGATTAGGGTAACTGTTAGGGTTAGGGTGAGGGTTAGTGTTAGGGATAGGTCAGGGTTTGGGTTAGGGTTGGGGTTAGGGTTACGGTTAGCGTTATCATTAGGGTCAGGTTTAGGGTCAGGGGTAGGGTTTGCATTTGCATTAAGTTTAGGATTAGGTTTAGGTTCACAGTTGGGGCAGCTTTAGGGTTCGAGTGAGAAAATTAGAGTTAGGGTTAGCCTTTGGGTTAGGGTTAGGGTTTGGGTTAGGGTTAGGTTTAGTTTTAGGCTTAGTTTTAGGCTTAGGGTTTAGGGTTAGTTTAGGGTTAGAGTTAAGTTTTGGGTGAGAATAAATTAGGTTTAGTGTTAGGGTTAGGGTTAGGGATCAGAAATTAGGATTAGGGTTTGGTTGAGGGCTAGGGTAAGGTTTAGGGTTAGGGTTGGGCTTTAGGTCTTGGTTTTATGGTTAGATTTAGGTTTAAGGTGAGGGTTAGGGTTAGGGTTAGGGGTTAGGGTAAGGGTTGGAAAAAATTATGTTTCGGGTTAGGGTTAGGGCTAGGGTGAAGTTTAGATTTAGGTTTAGGGTTAGGGTTAGTGTTAGGGTTTAGGTTTATGTTTAGGATTATGGTTTGGTTTAGGGACGGAGAATTAGAGTTAGAATTACGGTTAGGGTCAGGGTTTTAAAAATTAGGGTTAGGGTTAGGGTTAGGGCTAGGGTTAGGGCAAGGGTTAGGATTAGGTTAGGGTTAGGGTTAGGGTTAGGGTTAGGGTTAGGGTTAGGGTTAGGGTTAGGGTTAGGGTTAGGGTTAGGGTTAGGGTTAGGGTTAGGGTTAGGGTTAGGCGTAGGGTTAGGATTTGGAAAATTACAGTTAGGGTTAGGGTTTTGAATATTACCCATAGTGTTATTGTTAGGGTTAGCGTCTGAAAAAATTTGGTTTAGGGTTAGGGTTCAGGTTACGGATCGGAAAATAGGCTTATGGTTAGGGTTAGAGTTAAGTTTAGGATTAGGGTTAGGGTTAGGGAAAGGGTTAGGGTAAGGGTTAGCGTTAGGGTTAAGGTTAGGGTTAGGTTTTGGGTTAGGGTTAGGTATAGGGCAAGGGTTAGTGTTCGGGTTACGGTTAGGGTTTGGCTGAGGTTTAGGGCTAGGTTTAGCGTTATCGTTACCGTTAGGGTTTGGGTGTATTTTAGTGTTAGGTTCACTGATCGATCGAAAAAATTACTGTTAGGGTTAGGGTTAGGTTTAGGGTTAGGGTTAGGGTTAGCTTTAGGTTTACGGTTAGGTTTCAATTAAGTTAAATTTAGAGTTAGGGTTACGGTTGGGAGTAGGGTACGGTTTAGCGTTAGAGTTAGGCTTTGGGTTAGCGTTAGGTTTAGGGTTAGAGTTAGCGTTAGGGTTAGGGTTATGGTTTGGCTTAAGGTTAGTGTTAGGTTTAGGGTTACGGTTAGGTTTAGAGTTTGGGAAAATTACACTTAGGGTTAGGGTTAGGGCAACGGTTATGATAAGGGTTAGAGTTGGAGTTAGGGTTAGGGCTTAGGAATAGTGTTAGGGTTAGGGTTAGGGTTAGCGTTAGGGTTAGGGTTAGGTTTCGGTTAGGGTTAGTGTTAGAGTTAGGGTTAGGGTTAGGATTAGGGTAAGGGTTAGAGTTGGAGTTAGGGTTAGGTCTTAGGAATAGTGTTAGGGTTAGGTTTAGGGTTAGTGTTAGCATTAGAGTTAGGGTTAGCTTTCGGTTAGGTTTAGGGTTAGGGTTCGGAAATTTACAGTTAGGGTTAGGGTTTGGAATATTATGGTTAGGATTAGGGTCAGAAAGAATTTGGTTTATGGTTATGGTTCAGGATAGGGATCAGAAAATAGGTTTATGGTTAGAGTTAGAGTTAGCTTTCGGGTTAGGGTTAGGGATAGGGAAAGATTTAGTATAAGGGTTAGCGTCAGGGTGAGGCTTTGTGTTAGGTTTAGGTTTAGGGTAAGGGTTAGTGTTAGTGTTAGTGTTAGTGTTAGGGTTAGGGTTAGGGTTAGGGTTAGGGTTAGGGTTAGGGTTAGGGTTAGCTTTAGGTTTACGGTTAGGTTTCAATTAAGTTAAATTTAGAGTTAGGGCTACGGTTGGGATTAGGGTAAGGTTTTGCGTTAGAGTTAGGCTTTGGGTTAGCGTTAGGTTTAGGGTTAGAGTTAGTGTTAGGGTTAGGGTTATGGTTTGACTTAAGGTTAGTGTTAGGTTTAGGGTTACGGTTAGGTTTAGAGTTTGGGAAAATTACACTTAGGGTTAGGGTTAGGGTTAGGGCAAGGGTTATGATAAGGGTTAGAGTTGGAGTTAGGGTCAGGGCGTAGGAATAGTGTTAGGGTTAGGGTTAGGGTTAGCCTTAGAGTTACGGTTAGGTTTCGGTTAGCGTTAGTGTTAGAGGTAGGGTTAGGGTTAGGATTAGTGTAAGGGTTAGAGTTGGAGTTAGGGTTAGGGCTTAGGAATAGTGTCAGGGTTAGGGTTAGGGTTAGTGTTAGCATTAGAGTTAGGGTTAGCTTTCGGTTAGGTTTAGGGTTAGGGTTCGGAAATTTACAGTTAGGGTTAGGGTTTGAAATATTATGGTTAGGATTAGGGTCAGAAAGAATTTGGTTTATGGTTATGGTTCAGGATAGGGATCAGAAAATAGGTTTATGGTTAGAGTTAGAGTTAGCTTTCGGGTTAGGGTTAGGAATAGGGAAAGATTTAGTGTAAGGGTTAGCGTAAGGGTGAGGCTTTGTGTTAGGTTTAGGTTTAGGGTAAGGTTTAGTGTTAGTGTTAGTGTTAGTGTTAGGGTTAGGGTTAGGGTTAGGTTAGGTTTAGGGTTAGGGTTAGGGTTAGGGTTAGGGTTAGGGTTAGGGTTAGGTTTAGGGTTAGGCATAGGGTTCGGGTTTGGAAAATTACAGTTAGGGTTAGGGTTTGGGTAAGGTTTAGTGTTAGTTTTAGGTTTAGGGTTAGGGTTAGGATTAGCGTTAGTGTTAGGGTTAGGTTTCGGTTAAGTTAAAGCTAGAGTTAGGGTTAGGGTTAGGATTAGGGTAAGGGTTAGCATTAAGGTTAGGCTTAGGGTTAGGCTTTGGGTTAGGGTTAGGTTTAGGTTTAGAGTTAGCGTTAGAGTTCGGGTTAGGGTTTGGCTTCGGGTTAGGTTTAGCTTTAGTGTTAGGGTTCGGAAATTTACAGTTAGGGTTAGGCTTTGGAATATTATGGTTAGGCTTAGGGTTAGGGTCGGAAAGAATTTAGTTTAGGGTTAGGGTTCAGGTTAGGGATCAGAAAATAGGCTTATTGTGAGGGTAAGCGTTATCTTTAGCATTAGGGTTAGGGTTAGGGAAAGGGTTAGGGTAAGGGTTAGCGTTAGGGTTAGGCTTTGGGTTAGGGTTAGGTTTAGGGTAAGCGTTAGTGTTAGGGTTACTGTTAGTGTTAGGGTTAAGTTTAGGGTTAACGTATAGGGTTAGGTTAGGGTTAGTGTTATGGTTAGGGTTAGGGTTAATGTTAGGTTTAGGGTTAGGCGTAGGTTTAGGATTTTGAAAATTACAGTTAGGGTTAGGGTTTGGAATATTACCGTTAGTGTTATGGTTAGGGTTAGCGTCAGAAAAAATTTGGTTTAGGGTTAGGGTTCAGGTTAGGGATCGGAAAATAGGCTTATGGTTAGGGTTAGAGTTAGGTTTAGGATTAGGGTTAGGCTTAGGTCAAGGGTTAGGTTAAGGGTTAGTGTTAGGTTTAGGGTTAGGGTTAGGTTTAGGGTTAGGGTTAGGTTTAGGGAAGGGTTAGTGTTCGGCTTATGGTTAGGGTTTGGCTTAGGGTTAGGGCTAGGTTTAGCGTTAGTGGTACGGTTAGGGTTTGGGTTCGTTTTAGTGTTCGGTTTACTTATCGATCAAAAAAATTTACGGTTAGGGTTAGGGTTAGGGTTAGGGTTAGGGTTAGGGTTAGGGTTAGGGTTAGGGTTAGGGTTAGGGTTAGGGTTAGGTTTAGGTTTAGGGTAAGGGTTAGTATTAGGGTTAGGGTTAGGGCTTGGCTTAGGGTTAGGGTTAGGGTTAGGGTTAGGGTTAGGGTTAGGTTTAGGGTTAGGGTTAGGGTTAGGGTTAGGGTTAGGGTTAGTGTTGGGGTTACGGTTAGGGGTAGTGTTGGAAATTAAGGTTAGGGTTAGGGTTAGGGTTAGGGTTAGGGTTAGGGTTAGGGTTAGGGTTAGGCTTAGGTTAGGCTTAGGCTTCTGAAAATTAGGGTTATGGTTCGGCTTAGTTTTAGGATTAGGGTTAGGGTTAGTGTTATCATTAGCGTTAGTGTTAGGGTTAAGGTTAGGGTTAGCGTTTGCCTTTAGTTTAGGATTAGCTTTAGGTTTACAGTTGGGGCAGCTTTAGGGTTAGGGTGAGAAAATTATGGTTAGGGTTAGGTTTAGGGATTGTGTTAGGGTTAGACTTAGGGTTAGGGTTGGTGTTTGGGTTAGGGTTAAGTTTAGGTTTAGGGTTAGTTTTAGGCTTAGCCGTTAGGGTTAGGTTTATGGTTAAGTTTAGGGTTATGTTAGGGTTAGAGTTAAGTTTTGGGTGAGAAAAAAATTAGGTCTAGTGTTGGGTGAGGGTTAGGGATCAGAAATTAGGGTTAGGGTTTCTAGCGTAAGGCTTACGGTTAGGGTTAGGGTTTACCTTTAGGTTATAGGGTTAGATTTAAGTTTAGGATGAGAGTTTGCGTTAGGGTTAGGGGTTAGAGTCATGGTCGGAAAAAATTATGTTTAGGGTTAGGTTTAGGGCTCAGTTGAGGGTTAGATTTAGGTTTAGGGTTAGGGTTAGGGTTAGGGTTAGGGTTAGGGTTAGGTTTAGGTTTAGGGTTAGGTTTAGCATTAGGGTTAGGATTATGGTTAGGTTTAGGTTCGGAGAATTAGAGTTAGAGTTACGGTTAGGGTCAGTGTTTTAAAAAATTAGCTTTAGGGTTAGGGTTAGGGTTAAGTTTAGGGTTAGTGTTAGGTTTAGGGTTAGGGTTAGGGTTAGGGCTTAGGGATAGTTTTAGGGTTAGGATTGGGGTTGGGGTTTGGTTAGTGTTCGGGTTAGCTTTGTGGTTAGGGTTAGGGTCAGTGTTATGGCAAGTGGTAGGATTAGGGTTTTGTTGCGGTTAGGGCTTAGGGAAAAGTTTAGGGTTAGGGTTGGGGTTTGGGTTTGGTTAGGTTTAGGTTAGGTTTAGGGTTAGGGTTAGGGATAGGGTCAGTGTTAGGCAAGGGTTACGATAAGGGTTAGAGTTGGAGTTAGGGTTAGGGCTTAGGAATAGTGTTAGGGTTATGGTTAGGGTTAGTGTTAGGGTTAGCATTAGGGTTAGGGTTAGGGTTAGGTTTAGGGTTAGGGTTCAGAAATTTACAGTTAGGGTTAGGGTTTGGAATATTTGGTTTAGGGTTAGGGTTCAGGTTAGGAATCGGAAAATAGGCTTATGGTTAGAGTTAGAGTTAGCTTTCAGATTAGGGTTAGGGATAGGGAAAGATTTAGTATAAGGATTAGCGTTAGGGTTAGGCTTTGTGTTAGGTTTAGGTTTAGGGTTAGGGTTAGGGTTAGGGTTAGGGTTAGGGTTAGGTTTAGGGTTAGGGTTAGCATTAGGGTTAGTGTTAGGGTTAGGGTTAGGGTTAGGGTTAGGGTTAGGGTTAGGGTTAGGGTTTGGAAAATTAGGGTTAGGGTTAGGGTTAGGGTTAGGGTTTGGGTTAGGGTTAGGGTTAGGTTTAGGGTTTGTGTAAGGTTTAGTGTTAGTTTTAGGTTTAGGGTAAGGGTTTAGTGTTAGTGTTAGGGTTAGGTTTCGGTTAAGTTAAAGCTAGAGTTAGGGTTAGGGTTAGGGTTAGGGTTAGGGAAAGGGTTAGCATTAGGGTTAGGCTTAGGGTTAGGCTTTGGGTTAGGGTTAGGTTTAGGTTTAGAGTTAGCGTTAGAGTTAGGGTTAGGGTTTGGCTTAGGGTTAGGTTTAGGTTTAGTGTTAGGTTTCGGAAATTTACAGTTAGGGTTAGGCTTTGGAATATTATGGTTAGGCTTAGGGTTAGGGTCGGAAAGAATTTGGTTTAGGGTTAGGGTTTAGGTTAAGGATCAGAAAATAGGCTTATTGTGAGGGTAAGCGTTATCTTTAGCATTAGAGTTAGGGTTAGGGAAAGGGTTAGGGTAAGGGTTAGCGTTAGGGTAAGGCTTTGGGTTAGGGTTAGGTTTAGGGTAAGCGTTAGTGTTAGGGTTACTGTTAGGGTTAGGGTTAGGGTTAGGGTTAGGGTTAGGGTTAGGGTTAGGTTAGGGTTAGTGTTAGGGTTAGGGTTAGGGTTAATGTTAGGTTTAGGGTTAGGGTAGGTTTAGGATTTTGAAAATTACAGTTAGGGTTAGGGTTTGGAATATTATGGTTAGGGTTAGCGTCAGAAAAAATTTGGTTTAGGGTTAGGGTTCAGGTTAGGGATCGGAAAATAGGCTTATGGTTAGGGTTAGAGTTAGGTTTAGGATTAGGGTTAGGGTTAGGGTTAGGGTTAGGGTTAGGGTTAGGTTTAGGGAAGGGTTAGTGTTCGGCTTATGGTTAGGGTTTGGCTTAGGGTTAGGGCTAGGTTTAGCGTTAGTGGCACGGTTAGGGTTTGGGTTCGTTTTAGTGTTCGGTTTACTTATCCATCAAAAAAATTTACGGTTAGGGGTAGGGTTAGGTTTAGGGTTAGGGTTAGGGTTAGGGTTAGGGTTAGGGTTAGGGTTAGGCCTTGTGTTAGGTTTAGGTTTAGGGTAAGGGTTAGTATTAGTGTTAGGGTTAGGGCTTGGCTTAGGGTTAGGGTTAGGTTGAGGGTGAGCATTAGGGTTAGGCTTTGGGTTAAAGTTAGGGTTAGGGTTAGAGTTTGTGTTAGGATTAGGGTTAGGGTTAGGGTTAGGGTTAGGGTTAGGGTTAGGGTTAGGGTTAGGGTTAGGGTTAGGGTTAGGGTTAGGGTTAGGTTTAGCGTTAGTGCTAGGTTTAGGTTTTGGTTAGGGTTAGGGTTAGAGGTAGGGTTAGAGTGAGGATAAGGGTTAGGGTTACGTTTCGGTTAGGTTAAAGTTAGAGTTAGGTTTACGTTTGGGATTAGGGTAAGGGTTAGGGTTAGGGTTAGGGTTAGCATTACGTTTAGGGTTAGAGTTAGTGTTAGGGTTCGGGTTATGGTTTGCCTTAGGGTTAGTGTTAGGTTAGGGTTAGGGTTAGGGTTAGGGTTCGGAAAATTACACTTAGGGTTAGGGTTTGGACTATTACGGGTAGGGTTAGGGTTAGGGTTAGGGTTGGAAAAAATTTCTTTTAGCGTTAGGTTTCAGGTGAGGGATCGGAAAACAGGCTTATGGTTCGGGTTAGGGTTAGGTTGGGGTTAGGGTTAGGGTTAGGGTTAGGGTTAGGGTTAGGGTTAGGGATAGGGTTAGGGTAAGTGTTAGGGTTAGGGTTAGGGGTTAGGGTTAGGGTTAGGGTTAGGGTTTAGGGTTAGGGTTAGGTTTAGCGTTAGTGTTAGGGTTAGGTTTCGGTTAGGGTTAGGGTTAGAGTTAAGGGTTAGGGTTAGGGTTAGGGTTAGGGTTAGGGTTAGGGTTAGGGTTAGGGTTAGGGTTAGGGTTAGGTTTTAGGGTTATGGTTAGGTTTAGAGTTCGGAAAATTACACTTAGGGTTAGGGTTAGGGTTAGGGTTAGGGTTAGGGTTAGGGTTAGGGTTAGGGTTAGGGTTAGGGTTAGGGTTAGTGTTAGTGTTAGGGTTAGGGTTAGGGTTAGGGTTAGGGTTAGGGTTAGGGTTAGGGTTAGGGTTAGGGTTAGGGTTAGGTTCAGGGTTCGGGTTTGGAAAATTACAGTTAGGGTTAGGGTTTGGAATATTACCGTTAGTGTTATAGTTAGGATTAACGTTAGAAAAAATTTGATTTAGGATTAGGGTTCAGGTTAGGGATTGGAAAATAGGCTTATGGTTAGGGTTAGAGTTAGGTTTAGGATTAGGGTTAGGGTTAGGGTTAGGGTTAGGGTTAGGGTTAGGGTTAGGGTTAGGGTTAGGGTTAGGGTTAGGGTTAGGGTTAGGGTTAGGTTTAGGGTAAGGGTTAGTGTTCGGCTTCGGGTTAGGGTTTGGCTTAGGTTTAGGGCTGGGTTTAGGCTTTGGGTTAGGTTCAGCGTTAGGGTTAGGGTTAGGGTTAGGGTTAGCGTTAGGGTTAGGGTTAGGTGTCGGTTAGGTTAAAGTTAGAATTAGGTTTACGTTTGGGATTAGGGTAAGGGTTAGGGTTAGGGTTAGCATTACTTTTAGGGTTAGAGTTAGCGTTAGGGTTCGGGTTATGGTTTGCCTTAGGGTTAGTGTTAGGTTTAGGGTTATGGTTAGGTTTAGAGTTCGGAAAATTACACTTAGGGTTAGGGTTTGGAATATTACGGGTAGGGTTAGGGTTAGGGTTAGGGTTGGAAAAAATTTCTTTTAGCGTTAGGTTTCAGGTGAGGGATCGGAAAACAGGCTTATGGTTCGGGTTAGGGTTAGGTTTAGGATTAGGGTCAGGGTTTAGGAAAAAGTTAGGGTAAGGGTTCACGTTACGGGTAGGGTTAGTGTTAGGGTTAGGGTTAGGGTTAGGGTTAGATTTAGGGTTAGGGTTAGGGTTAGGGTTAGGGTTAGGGTTTGGGTTAGGGTTAGGGTTAGGTTAGGGTTAGGGTTTGGGTTAGGGTTAGGGTTAGGTCGATGGTTCCGGTTAGGGTTAGGGTTATGGTTAGAATTTGTGTTAGGGTTAGGGTTAGGGTTAGTGTTGGGGTTACAGTTAGGGGTAGTGTTGGAAATTAAGGTTAGGATTAGGGTTACTGTAAGGGTTAGTGTGAGGGTTAGTGTTAGGGAGAGGTTTAGGGTTCGTTTGGGTATAGGCTTAGGTTAGGTTAGGGTTATGGTTTGGCTTAGTTTTAGGATTAGGGTTACAGTTAGTGTTATCATTACTGTTAGTGTTAGGATTTAGGTTAGGGTTAGCGTTTGCTTTAAGTCTAGGTTTAGGGTTAGTGTTAGGGTTAGGGTTAGGGTTAGGGTTAGGGTTAGGGTTAGTGTTAGGGTTAGGGTTAGGGTTAGGGTTAGGGTTAGGGTTAGGGTTAGGGTTAGGGTTAGGGTTAGTGTTAGGGTTAGGGTTAGGTTTAGGGTTAGGGTTAGGTTTAGGGTTAGGCATAGGGTTCGGGTTTGGAAAATTACAGTTAGGGTTAGGGTTTGGAATATTACCGTTAGTGTTATGGTTAGGGTTAACGTTAGAAAAAAGTTGATTTAGGGTTAGGGTTCAGGTTAGGGATTGGAAAATAGGCTTATGGTTAGGGTTAGAGTTAGGTTTAGGATTAGGGTTAGGGTTAGGTAAAGGGTTAGGGTTAGGGTAAGGGTTCGCG
Source organism: Macrotis lagotis (assembly GCF_037893015.1). Lineage (NCBI taxonomy): Eukaryota > Metazoa > Chordata > Mammalia > Peramelemorphia > Peramelidae > Macrotis > Macrotis lagotis. The sequence goes on from NC_133662.1 coordinate 10,394,816, forward strand.
TTAGGGTTCGCGTTAGGGTTAGGTTTTGGGTTATGGCTAGGTTTAGGGTAAGGGTTAGTGTTCGGGTTATGGTTAGGGTTTGGCTTAGGTTGAGGGCTAGGTTTATCCTTAGCATTACGGTTAGGGTTTGGGTTCGTTTTAGTGTTAGGTTTACTGTTCGATCGAAAAAATTATGGTTAGGGTTAGGTTTAGGGGTAGGGTTAGGGTTAGCGTTAGTGTTAGGGTTAGGTTTAGGGTTAGGGTTAGGGTTAGAGGTAGGGTTAGAGTTAGGATTAGGGTAAGGGTTAGCATTAGGATTAGGTTTAGGGTTAGGGTTAGGGTTAGGGTTAGGTTTAGGTTTAGAGGTAGCGTTAGAGTTAGGGTTAGGGTTTGGCTTAGGGTTAGTTTTAGGTTTAGGTTTAGGTTTAGGGTGAGGCTTCGGAAATTTACAGTTAGTGTTATGGTTTGGAATATTATGGTTTGGGTTAGGGTTAGGGTCGGAAAGAATTTGGTTTAGGGTTAGGGTTCAGGTTAGGGATCGGAAAATAGGCTTATGGTTAGGGTTAGAGTTATCTTTAGGATTAGGGTTAGGGTTAGGGAAAGGGTTAGGGTAAGGGTTAGTGTTAGGGTTAGGCTTTGGGTTAGGGTTAGGTTTAGGGTAAAGGTTAGTGTTAGGGTTATTGTTAGTGTTAGCGTTAGGGTTAGGGTTAGGGTTAGGGTTAGGGTTAGGGTTAGCATTTGGGTTAGTGTTAGTGTTAGGGTTAGGGTTAGGTTTAGGGTTACGCATAGGGTTAGTGTTTGGAAAATTACAGTTAGGGTTAGGGTTTGGAATATTACCGTTAGTGTTATGGTTATGGTTAACGTTAGAAAAAATTTGGTTTAGGGTTGGGGTTCTGGTTAGGGATCGGATAATAGGGTTATGGTTAGGGTTAGAGTTAGGTTTAGGATTGGGTTAGGTTTAGGGAAAGGCTTAGGGTAAGGGTTAGCATCAGGGTTCAGGTTAGGGTTAGGTTTAGCGTTAGGGTTAGGTTTAGGGTAAGGGTTAGGGTTAGGGTTAGGGTTAGGGTTTGGCTTAGATTTAGGGCTAGGTTTAGTGTTAGCATTACGGTTAGGGTTTGGGTTCGTTTTAGTGTTAGGTTTACTGATCGATCGAAAAAATTACGGTTAGGGTAGGGTTAGGTTGAGGGTTAGGGTTAGGGTTAGCGTTAGGGTTAGGGTTAGGTTTTGGTTAGGTTAAAGTTAGAGTTAGGTTTACGGTTGGGATTAGGGTAAGCGTTAGCGTTAGAGTTAGGCTTTGGGTTAGCGTTAGGTTTTGGGTTAGAGTTAGCGTTAGGGTTAGGGTTATGGTTTGGCTTAGGGTTAGTGTTAGGTTTAGGGTTATGGTTAGGTTTAGACTTCGGAAAATTACACTTAGGGTTAGGGTTTGGAATATAACGGGTAGGGTTAGGGTTAGGGTTAGGGTTGGAAAAAATTTCTTTTAGCGTTAGGTTTCAGGTGAGGGATTGGAAAACAGGCTTATGGTTAGGGTTAGAGTTAGGTTTAGGATTAGGGTCAGGGTTTGGGAAATAGTTAGGGTAAGGGTTCACGTTATGGTTAGGGTTAGGGTTAGGTTTAGGCCTTGGGTTAGGGTTAGGTTTAGTGTAAGTGTTAGTATTAGGGTCAGGGTTAGGGCTTGGCTTAGGGTTAGGGATAGGTTTAGGTTTAGCGTTAGGGTTAGGCTTTGGGTTAAGGTTAGGGTTAGGGTTAGAGTTTGTGTTAGGGTTAGGGTTAGGGTTAGTGTTGGGGTTACAGTTAGGGGTAGTGTTGGAAATTAAGGTTAGGATTAGGATTACTCTTAGGGTTAGGGTGAGGGTTAGTGTTAGGGATAGGTTTAGGGTTCATTTCGTGTTAGGCTTAGGTTAGGTTTAGGCTTCTGAAAATTAGGGTTATGGTTCGGCTTAATTTTAGGATTAGGGATACGGTTAGTGTTATCATTAGCGTTAGTGTTAGGGTTAAGGTTAGGGTTAGTGTTTGCTTTAAGTTTAGGATTAGGTTTAGGTTTACATTTGGGGTAGCTTTAGGGTTAGGGTGAGAAAATTACGGTTAGGTTTAGGTTTATGGTTTCTGTTAGGGTTAGACTTAGGGTTAGGGTTGGTGTTTGGGTTAAGGTTAAGTTTATGTTTAGGGTTAGTTTTAGGCTTAGGGGTTAGGTTTAGGGTTAGGTTAGGGTTAGAGTTAAGTTTTGGGTCAGAAAAAATTAGGTTCAGTGTTAGGGTTAGGGTCAGGGATCATAAATTAGGGTTAGGGTTTTGTTAAGGGTTAGCGTAAGGCTTACGGTTAGGGTTAGGGTTTATCTTTAGGTTATAGGGTTAGATTTAAGTTTAGGGTGAGGGTTAGGGTTAGGGTCATGGTCGGAAAAAAATTTTGTTTAGGGTTAGGTTTAGGGCTAAGTTTAGGGTTGGATTTAGTTTTAGGGTTAGTGTTAGGGTTAGGGTTACGGTTAGGTTTAGGGTTAGGATTAGGTTTAGTGTTTAGGGTTAGGTTTAGCATTAGGGTTAGGATTATGGTTAGGTTTAGGTTCAGAGAATTAGAGTTAGAGTTACAGTTAGGGTCAGCGTTTTAAAAAATTAGCTTTAGGGTTAGGTTTAGGCTTAGGTTTAGGTTTAGGGTTAGGGTTAGGGTTAGGGTTAGGGTTAGGGTTAGTGTTGGGGTTAGGCCTTAGGGATAGGTTTAGGGTTAGGATTGGGGTTGGGGTTTGGTTAGGGTTAGGGTTAGCTTTGGTGTTAGGGTTAGGGTTAGGGTCAGGGTCAGCTTTATGGCAAGTGTTAGGATTAGGCTTTTTGTTGGGGTTAGGGCTTAGGGAAAATGTTAGGTTTATGGTTGAGGTTTGGGTTTGGTTAGGGTCAGGTTACATTTAGGGTTAGGGTTAGTGTTAGGGCTTAGGAATAGTGTTAGGGTTAGGGTTAGGGTTAGTGTTAGCGTTAGAGTTAGGATTAGCTTTCGGTTAAGCTTAGGGTTAGAGGTAGGGTTAGGGTTAGGATTAGGGTAAGGGTTAGCATTAGGGTTAGGCTTAGGGTTAGGCTTTGGTTTAGGGTTAGTTTTAGGTTTAGAATTAGCGATAGAGTTTGGGTTAGGGTTTGGCTTAGGGTCAGGTTTAGGTTTAGGGTTTGGTTTAGGGTTAGGGTTCGGTAATTTAGAGTTAAGTTTAGGGTTTGGAATAATATGGTTAGGGTTAGGGTTAGGGTCGGAAAGAATTTGGTTTAGGGTTAGGGTTCAGGTTAGTGATCGGAAAATAGGCTTATGGTTAGGGTAAGAGTTATGTTTAGGATTAGGGTTAGGGCTAGGGAAAGGCTTAGGGTAAGGGTTAGGGTTAGGGTTAGGGTTAGGGTTAGGGTTAGGGTTAGGGTTAGGGTTAGGGTTAGGGTTAGGGTTAGGGTTAGGGTTAGGGTTAGGGTTAGGGTTAGTGTTATGGTTAGGGTTAGGGTTGAGGTTACGTTTAGGGTTACGCGTAGGGTTAGGATTTGGAAAGTTACAGTTAGGGTTAGGGTTTGGAATATTACTGATAGTGTTATTGTTAGCGTTAGCATCAGAAAAAATTTGGTTTAGGGTTAGGGTTCAGGTTAGGGATCGGAAAATAGGTTTATGGTTAGGGTTAGTGTTAGGTTTAGGATTAGGGTTAGGGTTAGGTCAAGTGTTAGGGTAAGCGTTAGCGTTAGGGTTAGGATAAGGGTTAGGTTTTGGGTTAGGGTTAGGTTTAGGGCAAGGGTTAGTGTTCGGATTATGGTTAGGGTTTGGCTTAGGGTTAGGGCTAGGTTTAGCGTTAGCGGTACTCTTAGGGTTTGATTTCGTTTTACTGTTAGGTTTACTGATCGATCGAAAAAATTATGGTTACGGTTAGGGTTAGGTTTAGGGTTAGGGTTAGGGTTAGCGTTAGGGTTAGGGTTAGGTTTAGGTTAGGTTAAAGTTAGAGTTAGGGTTACTGTTGGGATTAGGGTAACGGTTAGCCTTAGAGTTAGGCTTTGGGTTAGCGTTAGTTTTAGGGTTAGAGTTAGCGTTAGGGTTAGGGTTATGGTTTGGCTTAGCGTTAGTGTTAGGTTTAGGTTTACGGTTAGGTTTAGAGTTCGGAAAATTACACTTATTGTTAGGGTTTGGAATATTACGGGTAGGGTTCGGGTTAGGGTTTGGGTTAGGGTTAGGTTTAGGTCTTGGGTTAGGGTTAGGTTTAGGGTAAGTGTTACTATTAGGGTTAGGGTTAGGGCTTGGCTTAGGGTTAGGGTTAGGTTTAGGGTTAGCGTTAGGGTTAGGCTTTGGGTTAAGTTTAGTGTTATGGTTAGAGTTTGTGTTAGGGTTAGGGTTAGGCTTAGTGTTGGGGTTACGGTTAGCGATAGTGTTGGAAAATAAGGTTAGGATTAGGGTAACTGTTAGGGTTAGGGTGAGGGTTAGTGTTAGGGATAGGTCAGGGTTTGGGTTAGGGTTGGAGTTAGGGTTACAGTTAGCGTTATCATTAGGGTCAGGTTTAGGGTCAGGGGTAGGGTTTGCATTTGCATTAAGTTTAGGATTAGGTTTAGGTTTACAGTTGGGGCAGCTTTAGGGTTCGAGTGAGAAAATTACAGTTAGGGTTAGCCTTTGGGTTAGGGTTAGGGTTTGGGTTAGGGTTAGGTTTAGTTTTAGGGTTAGTTTAGGGTTAGAGTTAAGTTTTGGGTGAGAATAAATTAGGTTTAGTGTTAGGGTTAGGGTTAGGGATCAGAAATTAGGATTAGGGTTTGGTTGAGGGCTAGGGTAAGGTTTAGGGTTAGGGTTGGGCTTTAGGTCTTGGTTTTATGGTTAGATTTAGGTTTAAGGTGAGGGTTAGGGTTTGGGTTAGGGGTTAGGGTAAGGGTTGGAAAAAATTATGTTTCGGGTTAGGGTTAGGGCTAGGGTGAAGTTTAGATTTAGGTTTAGGGTTAGGTTTAGCGTTAGGGTTACAGTTACGCTTAGGTTTAGGGTTAGGGTTAGTGTTAGGGTTTAGCTTTATGTTTAGGATTATGGTTTGGTTTAGGGACGGAGAATTAGAGTTAGAATTACGGTTAGGGTCAGGGTTTTAAAAATTAGGGTTAGGGTTAGGGTTAGGGCTAGGGTTAGGGCAAGGGTTAGGATTAGGTTAGGGTTAGGTTTCAGGTTAGGGTCAGGGTTAGGGTTAGGGTTAGGTTTAGCGTTAGGGTTAGGGTTAGGGTTATGGTTAGGGTTAGGGTTAGGGTTAGGTTTAGGGTTAGGCGTAGGGTTAGGATTTGGAAAATTACAGTTAGGGTTAGGGTTTTGAATATTACCCATAGTGTTATTGTTAGGGTTAGCGTCTGAAAAAATTTGGTTTAGGGTTAGGGTTCAGGTTACGGATCGGAAAATAGGCTTATGGTTAGGGTTAGAGTTAAGTTTAGGATTAGGGTTAGGGTTAGGGAAAGGGTTAGGGAAAGGGTTAGCGTTAGGGTTAAGGTTAGGGTTAGGTTTTGGGTTAGGGTTAGGTATAGGGCAAGGGTTAGTGTTCGGGTTACGGTTAGGGTTTGGCTTAGGTTTAGGGCTAGGTTTAGCGTTATCGTTACCGTTAGGGTTTGGGTGTATTTTAGTGTTAGGTTTACTGATCGATCGAAAAAATTACTGTTAGGGTTAGGGTTAGGATTAGGGTTAGGGTTAGGGTTAGCTTTAGGTTTACGGTTAGGTTTCAATTAACTTAAATTTAGAGTTAGGGCTACGGTTGGGATTAGGGTAAGGGTTAGCGTTAGGGTTAGGCTTTGGGTTAGGGTTAGGTTTAGGGTTAGAGTTAGCGTTAGGGTTAGGGTTATGGTTTGGCTTAAGGTTAGTGTTAGGTTTAGGGTTACGGTTAGGTTTAGAGTTTGGGAAAATTACACTTAGGGTTAGGGTTAGGGTTAGGGTTAGGGTTAGGGTTAGGGTTAGGGTTAGGGTTAGGGTTAGGGTTAGGGTTAGGGTTAGGGTTAGGGTTAGGGTTAGGGTTAGGGTTAGGGTTAGGGTTAGGGTTAGGGTTAGGGTTAGGTTCAGGGTTAGGGTTAGGGTTAGGGCAAGGGTTATGATAAGGGTTAGAGGTGGAGTTAGAGTCAGGGCGTAGGAATAGTGTTAGAGTTAGGGTTAGGGTTAGCGTTAGAGTTACGGTTAGGTTTCGGTTAGGGTTAGTGTCAGAGGTAGGGTTAGCGTTAGGATTAGTGTAAGGGTTAGAGTTGGAGTTAGGGTTAGGGCTTAGGAATAGTGTTAGGGTTAGGGTTAGGGTTAGTGTTAGCGTTAGAGTTAGGGTTAGCTTTCGGTTAGGTTTAGGGTTAGGGTTCAGAAATTTACAGTTAGGGTTAGGGTTTGGAATATTATGGTTAGGATTAGGGTCAGAAAGAATTTGGTTTATAGTTATGGTTAAGGATAGGGATCAGAAAATAGGTTTATGGTTAGAGTTAGAGTTAGCTTTCGGGTTAGGGTTAGGAATAGGGAAAGATTTAGTATAAGGGTTAGCGTCAGGGTGAGGCTTTGTGTTAGGTTTAGGTTTAGGGTAAGGTTTAGTGTTAGTGTTAGTGTTAGTGTTAGGGTTAGGGTTAGGTTTAGGGTTAGGGTTAGGTTATCATTAGGTTTAGGGTTAGGGTTAGGGTTAGGGTTAGGGTTAGGGTTAGGGTTTGGGTAAGGTTTAAAATTACAGTTAGGGTTAGGGTTAGGGTTAGGTTTTGGGTAAGGTTTAGTGTTAGTTTTAGGTTTAGGGTTAGTGTTAGGATTAGCGTTAGTGTTAGGGTTAGGTTTCCGTTAAGTTAAAGCTAGAGTTAGGGTTAGGGTTATGGTTAGGATTAGGGTAAGGGTTAGCATTAAGGTTAGGCTTAGGGTTAGGCTTTGGGTTAGGGTTAGGTTTAGGTTTAGAGTTAGCATTAGAGTTAGGGTTAGGGTTTGGCTTGGGGTTAGGTTTAGGTTTAGTGTTAGGGTTCGGAAATTTACAGTTAGGGTTAGGCTTTGGAATATTATGGTTAGGCTTAGGGTTAGGGTCGGAAAGAATTTGGTTTAGGGTTAGGGTTTTGGTTAGGGATCAGAAAATAGGCTTATTGTGAGGGTAAGCGTTATCTTTAGCATTACGGTTAGGGATAGGGTAAGGGTTAGCGTTAGGGTAAGGCTTTGGGTTAGGGTTAGGTTTAGGGTAAGCGTTTTTGTTAGGGTTACTGTTAGTGTTAGGGTTAAGGTTAGGGTTAACGTATAGTGTTAGGTTAGGATTAGTGTTATGGTTAGGGTTAGGGTTAATGTTAGTTTTAGGGTTAGGCGTAGGTTTAGGATTTTGAAAATTACAGTTAGGGTTAGGGTTTGGAATATTACTGATAGTGTTATGGTTAGCGTTAGCGTCAGAAAAAATTTGGTTTAGGGTTAGGGTTCAGGTTAGGGATCGGAAAATAGGCTTATGGTTAGGGTTAGAGTTAGGTTTAGGATTAGGGTTAGGCTTAGGTCAAGGGTTAGTGTAACGGTTAGTGTTAGGTTTAGGGTTAGGGTTAGGTTTTGGGTTACGGTTAGGTTTAGGGAAGGGTTAGTGTTCGGCTTATGGTTAGGGTTTGGCTTAGGGTTAGGGCTATGTTTAGCGTTAGTGGTACGGTTAGGGTTTGGTTTCGTTTTAGTGTTCGGTTTACTTATCGATGAAAAAAAATTTACGGTTAGGGGTAGGGTTAAGTTTAGGTTTAGGGTTAGGGTTAGGATTAGGGTTAGGGTTAGGTTTAGGCCTTGGTTTAGGTTTAGGTTTAGGGTAAGGGTTAGTATTAGGGTTAGGGCTAGGGCTTGGCTTAGGGTTAGGGTTAGGTTGAGGGTGAGCATTAGGGTTAGGCTTTGCCTTAAGGTTAGGGTTAGGGTTAGAGTTTGTGTTAGGGTTAGGGTTAGGGTTAGTGTTGGGGTTACGGTTAGTGGTAGTGTTGGAAATTAAGGTTAGGATTAGGGTTACTGTTAGGGTTAGGGTGAGGGTTAGTGTTAGGGATAGGTTTAAGATTCATTTGGTGTTAGTCTTAGGTTAGGCTTAGGCTTCTGAAAATTAGGGTTATGGTTCGGCTTAGTTTTAGGATTAAGGTTACGGTTAGTGTTATCATTAGCGTTAGTGTTAGGGTTAAGGTTGGGGTTAGCGTTTGCCTTTAGTTTAGGATTAGCTTTAGGTTTACAGTTGGGGCAGCTTTAGGGTTAGGGTGAGAAAATTATGGTTAGGGTTAGGTTTAGGGTTTGTGTTAGTGTTAGACTTAGGGTTAGGGTTGGTGTTTGGGTTAGGGTTAAGTTTAGGTTTAGGGTTAGTTTTAGGCTTAGGCGTTAGGGTTAGGTTTATGGTTATGTTTAGGGTTAGGTTAGGGTTAGAGTTAAGTTTTGGGTGAGAAAAAAATTAGGTCTAGTGTTGGGTGAGGGTTAAGGATCAGAAATTAGGGTTAGGGTTTCTAGCGTAAGGCTTACGGTTAGGGTTAGGGTTTACCTTTAGGTTATAGGGTTAGATTTAAGTTTAGGATGAGAGTTTGCGTTAGGGTTAGGGCTTAGAGTCATGGTCGGAAAAAATTATGTTTAGGGTTAGGTTTAGGGCTCAGTTGAGGGTTAGATTTAGGTTTAGGGTTAGTGCTAGGGTTAGGGTTATAGTTAGGTTTAGGTTTAGGGTTAGGGTTAGTGTTTAGGGTTAGGTTTAGCATTAGGGTTAGGATTATGGTTTGGTTTAGGTTCGGAGAATTAGAGTTAGAGTTACGGTTAGGGTCAGTGTTTTAAAAAATTAGCTTTAGGGTTAGGGTTAGGGTTAAGTTTAGGGCAAGGGTTAGGATTAGGGTTAGCGTTGGGGTTAGGGCTTAGGGATAGTTTTAGGTTTAGGGTTGGGGTTGGGCTTTGGTTAGGTTTACGGTAAGCTTTAGGGTTAGGGTTAGGTTTAGGGTTAGGGTCAGGGTTAGGGTTAGAGTTAGGGTCAGGGTTACGGCAAGGGTTAGGATTAGGCTTAGTGTTGGGGTTAGGGCTTAGGGATAGGTTTAGGGTTAGGATTGGGGTTGGGGTTTGGTTAGTGTTCGGGTTAGCTTTGTGGTTAGGGTTAGGGTCAGTGTTATGGCAAGTGGTAGGATTAGGGTTTTGTTGGGGTTAGGGCTTAGGAGAAAGTTTAGGGTTAGGGTTGGGGTTTGGTTTTGGTTAGGTTTAGGTTAGATTTAGGGTTAGGGTTAGGGATAGGGTCAGTGTTAGGCAAGGGTTACGATAAGGGTTAGAGTTGGAGTTAGGGTTAGGGCTTAGGAATAGTGTTAGGGTTAGGGTTAGGGTTAGTGTTAGCGTTAGAGTTAGGGTTAGCTTTCGGTTAGGTTTAGGGTTAGGGTTCAGAAATTTACAGTTAGGGTTATTGTTTGGAATATTATGGTTAGGATTAGGATCAGAAAGAATTTGGTTTATGGTTAGGGTTCAGGTTAGGAATCGGAAAATAGGCTTATGGTTAGAGTTAGAGTTAGCTTTCAGATTAGGGTTAGGGATAGGGAAAGATTTAGTATAAGGATTAGCGTCAGGGTTAGGCTTTGTGTTAGGTTTAGGTAGAGGGTAAGGTTTAGTGTTAGTGTTAGGGTTAGGGTTAGGGTTAGGTTTAGGGTTAGGTTAGCGTTAGGGTTAGGATTAGGATTAGGGTTAGTTTTAGGATTAGGCATAGGGTTCGGGTTTGGAAAATTACAGTTAGGGTTAGGGTTAGGGTTAGGGTTTGGGTTAGGGTTAGGGTTAGGTTTAGGGTTTGGGTAAGGTTTAGTGTTAGTTTTAGGTTTAGGGTTAGGGTTAGGATCAGTGTTAGTGTTAGGGTTAGGTTTCGGTTAAGTTAAAGCTAGAGTTAGGGTTAGGGTTAGGGTTAGGATGAGGGTAAGGGTTAGCATTAGGGTTAGGCTTAGGGTTAGGCTTTGGGTTAGGGTTAGGTTTAGGTTTAGAGTTAGCGTTAGAGTTCGGGTTAGGGTTTGGCTTCGGGTTAGGTTTAGGTTTAGTGTTAGGGTTCGGAAATTTACAGTTAGGGTTAGGCTTTGGAATATTATGGTTAGGCTTAGGGTTAGGGTCGGAAAGAATTTGGTTTAGGGTTAGGGTTTAGGTTAGGGATCAGAAAATAGGCTTATTGTGAGGGTAAGCGTTATCTTTAGCATTAGGGTTAGGGTTAGGGAAAGGGTTAGGGTAAGGGTTAGCGTTACGGTAAGGCTTTGGGTTAGGGTTAGGTTTAGGGTAAGCGTTAGTGTTAGGGTTACTGTTAGTGTTAGGGTTAAGGTTAGGGTTAACGTATAGGGTTAGGTTAGGGTTGTGTTATGGTTAGGGTTAGGGTTAATGTTAGGTTTAGGGTTAGGCGTAGGTTTAGGATTTTGAAAATTACAGTTAGGGTTAGGGTTTGGAATATTACTGATAGTGTTATGGTTAGCGTTAGCGTCATAAAAAATTTGGTTTAGGGTTATGGTTCAGGTTAGGGATTGTTAAATAGGCTTATGGTTAGGGTTAGAGTTAGGTTTAGGATTAGGGTTAGGGTTAGGTCAAGGGTTAGGGTAAGGGTTAGTGTTAGGTTTAGGGTTAGGGTTAGGTTTTGGGTTAGGGTTAGGTTTAGGGAAGGGTTAGTCTTCGGCTTATGGTTGGGGTTTGGCTTAGGGTTAGGGCTAGGTTTAGCGTTACTGGTACGGTTAGGGTTTGGGTTCGTTTTAGTGTTCGGTTTACTTATCGATCAAAAAAATTTACGGTTAGGGGTAGGGTTAGGTTTAGGGTTAGGGTTAGGGTTAGGGTTAGGGTTAGGTTTAGGTTTAGGCCTTGGGTTAGGTTTAGGTTTAGGGTAAGGGTTAGTATTAGGGTTAGGGTTAGGGCTTGGCTTAGGGTTAGGTTTAGGTTTAGGGTTAGCGTTAGTGTTAGGCTTTGGATTAAGGTTAGGGTTAGGGTTAGAGTTCGTGTTAGGGTTAGGGTTAGGGTTAGGTTTAGAGTTTGTGTTAGGGTTAGGGTTAGGGTTAGGGTTAGGGTTAGGGTTAGGTTTAGCGTTAGTGCTAGGTTTAGGTTTTGGCTAGGGTTAGGGTTAGAGGTAGGGTTAGAGTGATGATTAGGGTTAGGGTTAGGTTTCGGTTAGGTTAAAGTTAGAGTTAGGTTTACGTTTGGGATTAGGGTAAGGGTTAGGGTTAGGGTTAGGGTTAGCATTACGTTTAGGGTTAGAGTTAGCGTTAGGGTTCGGGTTATGGTTTGCCTTAGGGTTAGTGTTAGGTTTAGGGTTATGGTTAGGTTTAGACTTCGGAAAATTACACTTAGGGTTAGGGTTTGGAATATTACGGGTAGGGTTAGGGTTAGGGTTAGGGTTGGAAAAATTTCTTTTAGCGTTAGGTTTCAGCTGAGGGATCGGAAAACAGGCTTATGGTTCGGGTTAGGGTTAGGTTTAGGATTAGGGTCAGGGTTTAGGAAAAAGTTAGGGTAAGGGTTCACGTTACGGGTAGGGTTAGTGTTAGGGTTAGGGTTAGGGTTAGGGTTAGGGTTAGGGTTAGGGTTAGGGTTAGGGTTAGGGTTAGGGTTAGGGTTAGGGTTAGGGTTAGGGTTAGGGTTAGGGTTAGGTAGGTAGGTCGATGGTTCCGGTTAGGGTTAGGGTTATGGTTAGAATTTGTGTTAGGGTTAGGGTTAGGGTTAGTGTTGGGGTTACAGTTAGGGGTAGTGTTGGAAATTAAGGTTAGGATTAGGGTTACTGTTAGGGTTAGTGTGAGGGTTAGTGTTAGGGATAGGTTTAGGGTTCGTTTGAGGTTAGGCTTAGGTTAGGCTTACTCTTCTGAAAATTAGGGTTATGGTTTGGCTTAGTTTTAGGATTAGGGTTACAGTTAGTGTTATCATTATCATTAGGGTTAGGGTTTAGGTTAGGGTTAGCGTTTGCTTTAAGTCTAGGTTTAGGGTTAGTGTTAGGGTTAGGGTTAGGGTTAGGGTTAGGGTTAGGGTTAGTGTTAGTGTTAGGGTTAGGTTTAGGGTTAGGTTAGGGTTAGGGTTAGGTTCAGGGTTAGGGTTAGGTTTAGGGTTAGGCATAGGGTTCGGGTTTGGAAAATTACACTTAGGGTTAGGGTTTGGAATATTACCGTTAGTGTTATGGTTAGGGTTAAGGTTAGAAAAAAGTTGATTTAGGGTTAGGGTTCAGGTTAGGGATTGGAAAATAGGCTTATGGTTAGGGTTAGAGTTAGGTTTAGGATTAGGGTTAGGGTTAGGTCAAGGGTTAGGGTTAGGGTTAGGGTTAGGGTTAGGGTTAGGGTTAGGTTTTGGGTTAGGGTTAGGTTTAGGGTAAGGGTTAGTGTTCGGCTTCGTGTTAGGGTTTGCCTTAGGTTTAGGGCTGGGTTTAGGCTTTGGGTTAGGTTCAGCGTTAGGGTTAGGGTTAGGGTTAGGGTTAGCGTTAGGGTTAGGGTTAGGTTCAGGGTTAGGGTTAGGTTTAGGGTTAGGCATAGTGTTCGGGTTTGGAAAATTACAGTTATGGTTAGGGTTTGGAATATTACCGTTAGTGTTATGGTTAGGGTTAACGTTAGAAAAAATTTGATTTAGGGTTAGGGTTCAGGTTAGGGATTGGAAAATAGGCTTATGGTTAGGGTTAGAGTTAGGTTTAGGATTAGGGTTAGGGTTAGGTAAAGGGTTAGGGTTAGGGTAAGGGTTCGCGTTAGGGTTCGCGTTAGGGTTAGGTTTTGGGTTATGGCTAGGTTTAGGGTAAGGGTTAGTGTTCGGGTTATGGTTAGGGTTTGGCTTAGGTTGAGGGCTAGGTTTATCCTTAGCATTACGGTTAGGGTTTGGGTTCGTTTTAGTGTTAGGTTTACTGATCGATCGAAAAAATTACGGTTAGGGTTAGGGTTAGGTTTAGGGTTAGGGTTAGGTTTAGCGTTAGTGCTAGGTTTAGGTTTTGGCTAGGGTTAGGGTTAGAGGTAGGGTTAGAGTGAGGATTAGGGTTAGTTTTAGGTTTCGGTTAGGTTAAAGTTAGAGTTAGGTTTACGTTTGGGATTAGGGCAAGGGTTAGTGTTAGGGTTAGGCTTTGTGTTAGGTTTAGGTTTAGGGTAAGGGTTAGTGTTAGTGTTTGGGTTAGGGTTAGGTTTAGGTTTAGGGTTAGGTTAGGGTTAGGGTTAGGGTTAGGGTTAGGGTTAGGGTTAGGGTTAGGGTTAATGTTAGTTTTAGGGTTAGGCGTAGGTTTAGGATTTTGAAAATTACAGTTAGGGTTAGGGTTTGTTATATTACTGATAGTGTTATGGTTAGCGTTAGCGTCAGAAAAAATTTGGATTAGGGTTAGGGTTCAGGTTAGGGATCGGAAAATAGGCTTATGGTTAGGGTTAGAGTTAGGTTTAGGATTAGGGTTAGGGTTACGGTTAGTGTTAGGTTTAGGGTTAGGGTTAGGGTTAGGGTTTAGGGTTAGGGTTAGGGTTAGGGTTAGTGTTCGGCTTATGGTTAGGGTTTGGCTTAGGGTTAGGGCTAGGTTTAGCGTTAGTGGTACGGTTAGGGTTTGGGTTCGTTTTAGTGTTCGGTTTACTTATCGATGAAAAAAATTTACGGTTAGTGGTAGGGTTAAGTTTAGGTTTAGGGTTAGTGTTAGGGTTAGGGTTAGGGATAGGTTTAGGCCTTGGGTTAGGTTTAGGTTTAGGGTAAGGGTTAGTATTAGGGTTAGGGTTAGGGCTTGGCTTAGGGTTAGGGTTAGGTTGAAGGTGAGCATTAGGATTAGGCTTTGGGTTAAGGTTAGGGTTAGGGTTAGAGTTTGTGTTAGGGTTAGGGTTAGGGTTAGTGTTGGGGTTACAGTTAGGGGTAGTGTTGGAAATTCAGGTTAGGATTAGGGTTACTGTTAGGGTTAGGGTGAGGGTTAGTGTTAGTGATAGGTTTAGGGTTCGTTTGTTTTAGGCTTAGGTTAGGCTTAGGCTTCTGAAAATTAGGGTTATGGTTTGGCTTAGTTTTAGGATTAGGGTTAGTGTTATCATTAGCGTTAGTGTTAGGGTTTAGGTTAGGGTTAGCGTTTGCCTTTAGTTTAGGATTAGCTTTAGGTTTACAGTTGGGGCAGCTTTAGGGTTAGGGTGAGAAAATTATGGTTAGGGTTAGGTTTAGGGTTTGTGTTAGGGTTAGACTTAGGGTTAGGGTTGGTGTTTGGGTTAGGGTTAAGTTTAGGTTTAGGGTTAGTTTTAGGCTTAGGCGTTAGGGTTAGGTTTATGGTTAAGTTTAGGGTTAGGTTAGGGTTAGAGTTAAGTTTTGGGTGAGAAAAAAATTAGGTCTAGTGTTGGGGGAGGGTTAGGGATCAGAAATTAGGGTTAGGGTTTCTAGCGTAAGGCTTACGGTTAGGGTTAGGGTTTACCTTTAGGTTATAGGGTTAGATTTAAGTTTAGGATGAGAGTTTGCGTTAGGGTTAGGGGTTAGAGTCATGGTCGGAAAAAATTATGTTTAGGGTTAGGTTTAGGGCTCAGTTGAGGGTTAGATTTAGGTTTAGGGTTAGTGCTAGGGTTAGGGTTACAGTTAGGTTTAGGTTTAGGTTTAGGGTTAGGGTTTAGGGTTAGGATTATGGTTAGGTTTAGGTTCGGAGAATTAGAGTTAGAGTTACGGTTAGGGTCAGTGTTTTAAAAAATTAGCTTTAGTGTTAGGGTTAGGGTTAAGTTTAGGGGAAGGGTTAGGATTAGGGTTAGCGTGGGGTTAGGGCTTAGGGATAGTTTTAGGTTTAGGGTTCGGGCTGGGCTTTGGTTAGGTTTACGGTAAGCTTTAGGTTTAGGTTTAGGTTTAGGGTTAGGGTCAGGGTTACTGTTAGAGTTAGGGTCAGGGTTACGGCAAGGGTTAGGATTAGGCTTAGTGTTGGGGTTAGGGCTTAGGGATAGGTTTAGGGTTACGATTGGGGTTGGGGTTTGGTTAGTGTTCGAGTTAGCTTTGTGGTTAGGGTTAGGGTCAGTGTTATGGCAAGTGGTAGGATTAGGGTTTTGTTGGGGTTAGGGCTTAGGGAAAAGTTTAGGGTTAGGGTTGGGGTTTGGGTTTGGTTAGGTTTAGGTTAGATATAGGGTTAGGGTTAGGGATAGGGTCAGTGTTAGGCAAGGGTTACGATAAGGGTTAGAGTTGGAGTTAGGGTTAGGGCTTAGGAATAGTGTTAGGGTTATGGTTAGGGTTAGTGTTAGCGTTAGAGTTAGGGTTAGCTTTCGGTTAGGTTTAGGGTTAGGGTTCAGAAATTTACAGTTAGGGTTATTGTTTGGAATATTATGGTTAGGATTAGGATCAGAAAGAATTTGGTTTATGGTTAGGGTTCAGGTTAGGGATCGGAAAATAGGCTTATGGTTAGAGTTAGAGTTAGCTTTCAGATTAGGGTTAGGGATAGGGAAAGATTTAGTATAAGGATTAGCGTCAGGGTTAGGCTTAGGGTTAGGGTTAGTTTTAGGGTTAGGGTTAGGGTTAGGGTTAGGGTTAGGGTTAGGTTAGCATTAGGGTTAGGGTTAGGGTTAGGGTTAGGGTTAGGGTTAGGCATACTGTTCGGGTTTGGAAAATTACAGTTAGGGTTAGGGTTAGGGTTAGGGTTAGGGTTAGGTTAGGGTTAGGGTTAGGGTTAGGGTTAGGGTTAGGTTTAGTGTTAGTTTTAGGTTTAGGGTTAGGGTTAGGATTAGCGTTAGTGTTAGGGTTAGGTTTCGGTTAAGTTAGGGTTAGGGTTAGGGTTAGGGTTAGGATTAGGGTAAGGGTTAGCATTAAGGTTAGGCTTAGGGTTAGGCTTTGGGTTAGGGTTAGGTTTAGGTTTAGAGTTAGCGTTAGAGTTCGGGTTAGGGTTTGGCTTCGGGTTAGGTTTAGCTTTAGTGTTAGGGTTCGGAAATTTACAGTTAGGGTTAGGCTTTGGAATATTATGGTTAGGCTTAGGGTTAGGGTCGGAAAGAATTTGGTTTAGGGTTAGGGTTTAGGTTAGGGATCAGAAAATAGGCTTATTGTGAGGGTAAGCGTTATCTTTAGCATTAGGGTTAGGGTTAGGGAAAGGGTTAGGGTAAGGGTTAGCATTAAGGTTAGGCTTAGGGTTAGGCTTTGGGTTAGGGTTAGGTTTAGGTTTAGAGTTAGCGTTAGAGTTCGGGTTAGGGTTTGGCTTCGGGTTAGGTTTAGGTTTAGTGTTAGGGTTCGGAAATTTACAGTTAGGGTTAGGCTTTGGAATATTATGGTTAGGCTTAGGGTTAGGGTCGGAAAGAATTTGGTTTAGGGTTAGGGTTTAGGTTAGGGATCAGAAAATAGGCTTATTGTGAGGGTAAGCGTTATCTTTAGCATTAGGGTTAGGGTTAGGGAAAGGGTTAGGGTAAGGGTTAGCGTTAGGGTAAGGCTTTGGGTTAGGGTTAGGTTTAGGGTAAGCGTTAGTGTTAGGGTTACTGTTAGTGTTAGGGTTAAGGTTAGGGTTAACGTATAGGGTTAGGTTAGGGTTAGTGTTATGGTTAGGGTTAGGGTTAATGTTAGGTTTAGGGTTAGGCGTAGGTTGAGGATTTTGAAAATTACAGTTAGGGTTAGGGTTTGGAATATTACTGATAGTGTTATGGTTAGCGTTAGCGTCAGAAAAAATTTGGTTTAGGGTTAGGGTTCAGGTTAGGGATCGGAAAATAGGCTTATGGTTAGGGTTAGAGTTAGGTTTAGGATTAGGGTTAGGGTTAGGTCAAGGGTTAGGGTAAGGGTTAGTGTTAGGTTTAGGGTTAGGGTTAGGTTTTGGGTTAGGGTTAGGTTTAGGGAAGGGTTAGTGTTCGGCTTATGGTTAGGGTTTGGCTTAGGGTTAGGGCTAGGTTTAGCGTTAGTGGTACGGTTAGGGTTTGGGTTCGTTTTAGTGTTCGGTTTACTTATCGATCAAAAAAATTACGGTTAGGGGTAGGGTTAGGTTTAGGTTTAGGGTTAGGGTTAGGGTTAGGGTTAGGGTTAGGGTTAGGGTTAGGGTTAGGGTTAGGGTTAGGGTTAGGGTTAGGGTTAGGTTTAGGGAAGGGTTAGGGAAGGGTTAGTGTTCGGCTTATGGTTAGGGTTTGGCTTAGGGTTAGGGCTAGGTTTAGCGTTAGTGGTACGGTTAGGGTTTGGGTTCGTTTTAGTGTTCGCTTTACTTATCGATCAAAAAAATTTATGGTTAGGGGTAGGGTAAGGTTTAGGTTTAGGGTTAGTGTTAGGGTTAGGGTTAGGTTTAGGCCTTGGGTTAGGTTTAGGTTTAGGGTAAGGGTTAGTATTAGGGTTAGGGTTAGGGCTTGGCTTAGGGTTAGGGTTAGGTTTAGGGTGAGCATTAGGGTTAGGCTTTGGGTTAAGGTTAGGGTTAGGGTTAGAGTTTGTGTTAGGGTTAGGGTTAGGGTTAGTGTTAGGGTTAGGGTTAGGGTTAGGGTTAGGGTTAGGGTTAGGGTTAGGGTTAGGGTTAGGGTTAGGGTTAGGGTTAGGGTTAGGTTTAGCGTTAGTGCTAGGTTTAGGTTTTGGTTAGGGTTAGGGTTAGAGGTAGGGTTAGAGTGAGGATTAGGGTTAGGGTTAGGTTTCGGTTAGGTTAAAGTTAGAGTTAGGTTTACGTTTGGGATTAGGGTAAGGGTTATGGTTAGGGTTAGGGTTAGCATTACGTTTAGGGTTAGAGTTAGCGTTAGGGTTCGGGTTATGGTTTGCCTTAGGGTTAGTGTTAGGTTTAGGGTTATGGTTAGGTTTAGAGTTCGGAAAATTACACTTAGGGTTAGGGTTT
>NC_133662.1:10417363-10424863 GCF_037893015.1 Macrotis lagotis
TGGGTTAGGGTTAGGGTCGGAAAGAATTTGGTTTAGGGTTAGGGTTCAGGTTAGGGATCGGAAAATAGGCTTATGGTTAGGGTTAGAGTTATCTTTAGGATTAGGGTTAGGGTTAGGGAAAGGGTTAGGGTTAGGGTTAGGTTTAGGTTAGGGTTAGGTTTAGGGTAAAGGTTAGTGTTAGGGTTATTGTTAGTGTTAGCGTTAGGGTTAGGTTTAGGGTTAGGTTAGGGTTAGGGCTAGCGTTTGGGTTAGTGTTAGGGTTAGGGTTAGGGTTAGGTTTAGGGTTACGGATAGGGTTAGTGTTTGGAAAATTACAGTTAAGGTTAGGGTTTGGAATATTACCGTTAGTGTTATGGTTATGGTTAACGTTAGAAAAAATTTGGTTTAGGGTTGGGGTCCTGGTTAGGGATCGGATAATAGGGTTATGGTTAGGGTTAGAGTTAGGTTTAGGATTAGGGTTAGGGTTAGGGAAAGGGTTAGGGTAAGGGTTAGCATCAGGGTTCAGGTTAGGGTTAGGTTTAGCGTTAGGGTTAGGTTTAGGGTAAGGGTTAGGGTTAGGGTTAGGGTTAGGGTTTGGCTTAGATTTAGGGCTAGGTTTAGTGTTAGCATTACGGTTAGGGTTTGGGTTCGTTTTAGTGTTAGGTTTACTGATCGATCGAAAAAATTACGGTTAGGGTAGGTTTAGGTTGAGGGTTAGGGTTAGGGTTAGCGTTAGGGTTAGGGTTAGGTTTTGGTTAGGTTAAAGTTAGAGTTAGGTTTACGGTTGGGATTAGGGTAAGCGTTAGCGTTAGAGTTAGGCTTTGTGTTAGCGTTAGGTTTTGGGTTAGAGTTAGCGTTAGGGTTAGGGTTATGGTTTGGCTTAGGGTTAGTGTTAGGTTTAGGGTTATGGTTAGGTTTAGACTTCGGAAAATTACACTTAGGGTTAGGGTTTGGAATATAACGGGTAGGGTTAGGGTTAGGGTTAGGGTTGGAAAAAATTTCTTTTAGCGTTAGGTTTCAGGTGAGGGATTGGAAAACAGGCTTATGGTTAGGGTTAGAGTTAGGTTTAGGATTAGGGTCAGGGTTTGGGAAATAGTTAGGGTAAGGGTTCAAGTTAGGGTTAGGGTTAGGTTTAGGCCTTGGGTTAGGGTTAGGTTTAGTGTAAGTGTTAGTATTAGGGTCAGGGTTAGGGCTTGGCTTAGGGTTAGGGATAGGTTTAGGTTTAGCGTTAGGGTTAGGCTTTGGGTTAAGGTTAGGGTTAGGGTTAGAGTTTGTGTTAGGGTTAGTGTTGGGGTTATAGTTAGGGGTAGTGTTGGAAATTAAGGTTAGGATTAGGATTACTCTTAGCGTTAGGGTGAGGGTTAGTGTTAGGGATAGGTTTAGGGTTCGTTTCGTGTTAGGCTTAGGTTAGGTTTAGGCTTCTGAAAATTAGGGTTATGGTTCGGCTTAGTTTTAGGATTAGGGATACGGTTAGTGTTATCATTAGCGTTAGTGTTAGGGTTAAGGTTAGGGTTAGTGTTTGCTTTAAGTTTAGGATTAGGTTTCGGTTTACATTTGGGGTAGCTTTAGGGTTACGGTGAGAAAATTACGGTTAGGGTTAGGTTTATGGTTTGTGTTAGGGTTAGACTTAGGGTTAGGGTTGGTGTTTGGGTTAAGGTTAAGTTTATGTTTAGGGTTAGTTTTAGGCTTAGGGGTTAGGGTTAGGGTTAGGGTTAAGTTTAGGGTTAGGTTAGGGTTAGAGTTAAGTTTTGGGCCAGAAAAAATTAGGTTCACTGTTAGGGTTAGGGTCAGGGATCATAAATTAGGGTTAGGGTTTTGTTAAGGGTTAGCGTAAGGCTTACGGTTAGGGTTAGGGTTTATCTTTAGGTTCTAGGGTTAGATTTAAGTTTAGGGTGAGGGTTAGGGTTAGGGTCATGGTCGGAAAAAATTTTGTATAGGGTTAGGTTTAGGGCTAAGTTGAGGGTTGGATTTAGTTTTAGGGTTAGTGTTAGGGTTAGGGTTAGGGTTAGGGTTTTAGGTTTAGGTTTAGGGTTAGGTTTAGGTTTAGGGTTTAGGTTCAGAGAATTAGAGTTAGAGTTACAGTTAGGGTCAGCGTTTTAAAAAATTAGCTTTAGGGTTAGGTTTAGGCTTAGGTTTAAGGTTAGGGTTAGGGTTAGGGTTAGGGTAAGGGTTAGGGTTAGTGTTGGGGTTAGGCCTTAGGGATAGGTTTAGGGTTAGGATTGGGGTTGGGGTTTGGTTAGGGTTAGGGTTAGCTTTGGTGTTAGGGTTAGGGTTAGGGTCAGGGTCAGCTTTATGGCAAGTGTTAGGATTAGGCTTTTTGTTGGGGTTAGGGCTTAGGGAAAATGTCAGGTTTATGGTTGAGGTTTGGGTTTGGTTAGGGTCAGGTTACATTTAGGGTTACGGTTAGTGTTAGGGCTTAGGAATAGTGTTAGGGTTAGGGTTAGGGTTAGTGTTAGCGTTAGAGTTAGGATTAGCTTTCGGTTAAGTTTAGGGTTAGAGGTAGGGTTAGGGTTAGGATTAGGGTAAGGGTTAGCATTAGGGTTAGGCTTTGGGTTAGGGTTAGTTTTAGGTTTAGAATTAGCGATAGAGTTTGGGTTAGGGTTTGGCTTAGGGTCAGGTTTAGGTTTAGGGTTTGGTTTAGGGTTAGGGTTCGGTAATTTAGAGTTAAGTTTAGGGTTTGGAATATTATGGTTAGGGTTAGGGTTAGGGTCGGAAAGAATTTGGTTTAGGGTTAGGGTTCAGGTTAGTGATCGGAAAATAGGCTTATATTTAGGGTAAGAGTTATGTTTAGGATTAGGTTTAGGGCTAGGGAAAGGCTTAGGGTAAGGGTTAGCGTTAGGGTAAGGCTTTGGGTTAGGGTTAGGTTTAGGGTAAGGGTTAGTGTTAGGGTTAGTGTTAGTGTTAGGGTTAGGGTTAGGGTTAGGGTTAGGGTTAGGGTTAGGGTTAGGGTTAGGGTTAGGGTTAGGGTTGAGGTTACGTTTAGGGTTACGCGTAGGGTTAGGATTTGGAAAATTACAGTTAGGGTTAGGGTTTGGAATATTACTGATAGTGTTATTGTTAGCGTTAGCATCAGAAAAAATTTGGTTTAGGGTTAGGGTTCAGGTTAGGGATCGGAAAATAGGTTTATGGTTAGGGTTAGTGTTAGGTTTAGGATTAGGGTTAGGGTTAGGTCAAGTGTTAGGGTAAGCGTTAGCGTTAGGGTTAGGGTTAGGGTTAGGGTTAGGGTTAGGGTTAGTGTTCGGATTATGGTTAGGGTTTGGCTTAGGGTTAGGGCTAGGTTTAGCGTTAGCGGTACTCTTAGGGTTTGATTTCGTTTTACTGTTAGGTTTACTGATCGATCGAAAAAATTATGGTTACGGTTAGGGTTAGGTTTAGGTTTAGGGTTAGGGTTAGCGTTAGGGTTAGGGTTAGGTTTAGGTTAGGTTAAAGTTAGAGTTAGGGTTACTGTTGTGATTAGGGTAACGGTTAGCGTTAGAGTTAGGCTTTGGGTTAGCGTTAGGTTTAGGGTTAGAGTTAGCATTAGGGTTAGGGTTAGGGTTAGGTTTAGAGTTCGGAAAATTACACTTATTGTTAGGGTTTGGAATATTACGGGTAGGGTTCGGGTTAGGGTTAGGGTTAGGGTTAGGTTTAGGTCTTGGGTTAGGGTTAGGTTTAGGGTAAGTGTTACTATTAGGGTTAGGGTTAGGGCTTGGCTTAGGGTTAGGGTTAGGTTTAGGGTTAGCGTTAGGGTTAGGCTTTGGGTTAAGTTTAGTGTCATGGTTAGAGTTTGTGTTAGGGTTAGGGTTAGGGTTAGGGTTAGTGTTGGGGTTACGGTTAGCGATAGTGTTGGAAAATATGGTTAGGATTAGGGTTTCTTTTAGGGTTAGGGTGAGGGTTAGTGTTAGGGATAGGTTTAGGGTTCGTTTGGTGTTAGTCTTAGGTTAGGCTTAGGCTTCTGAAAATTAGGGTTATGGTTCGGCTTAATTTTAGGATTAGGGATACGGTTAGTGTTATCATTAGCGTTAGTGTTAGGGTTAAGGTTAGGGTTAGCGTTTGCTTTAAGTTTAGGATTAGGTTTAGGTTTACATTTGGGGTAGCTTTAGGGTTAGGGTGAGAAAATTACGGTTAGGGTTAGGTTTATGGTTTGTGTTAGGGTTAGACTTAGGGTTAGGGTTGGTGTTTGGGTTAAGGTTAAGTTTAGGTTTAGGGTTAGTTTTAGGCTTATGGGTTAGGGTTAGGGTTAGGGTTAAGTTTAGGGTTAGGTTAGGGTTAGAGTTATGTTTTGGGTCAGAAAAAATTAGGTTCAGTCTTAGGGTTATGGTCAGACATCATAAATTAGGGTTAGGGTTTTGTGAAGGGCTAGCATAAGGCTTACGGTTAGGGTTAGGGTTAGGGTTAGGGGTTAGGGTCATGGTCGGAAAAAGTTTTGTTTAAGGTTAGGTTTAGGGCTAAGTTGAGGGTTAGATTTAGGTTTAGGGTTAGTGTTAGGGTTAGGGTTATGGTTAGGTTTAGGTTTAGGGTTAGGTTTAGTGTTTAGGGTTAGGTTTAGCATTAGGGTTAGGATTATGGTTAGGTTTAGGTTCAGAGAATTAGAGTTAGAGTTACGGTTAGGGTCAGGGTTTTAAAAAATTAGCTTTAGGGTTCGGGTTAGGCTTAGGTTTAGGGCAAGGGTTAGCATTAGGGTTAGTGTTGGGCTTATGGCTTAGGGATAGGTTTGCGTTTAGGGTTCGGGTTGGGCTTTGTTTAGGGTTACGGTAAGCTTTAGGGTTAGGGTCAGGTTTAGGGTTAGGGTCAAGGTTAGGGTTAGGTTTAGGGTTAGGGGCAGGGTTTCGGCAAGGGTTAGGATTAGGCTTAGTGTTGGGGTTAGGGCTTACGGATAGGTTTAGGGTTAGGGTTAGGGTCAGGGTTATGGCAAGTGTTAGGATTAGGCTTTTGTTGGGGTTAGGGCTTAGGGAAAAGTTTAGGGTTAGGGTTGGGGTTTGGGTTTTGTTAGGGTTAGGTTACATTTAGGGTTAGGGTAAGGGATAGGGTCAGTGTTATGCAAGGGTTACGATAAGGGTTAGAGTTGGAGTTAGGGTTAAGGCTTAGGAATAGTGTTAGGGTTAGGGTTAGGGTTAGGGTTAGTGTTAGCGTTAGAGTTAGGGTTAGCTTTGTGTAGGTTTAGGGTTAGAGGTAGGTTAGGGTTAGGATTAGGGTAAGGTTTAGCATTAGGGTTAGGCTTAGGGTTAGGCTTTGGGTTAGGGTTAGGTTTCGGTTTAGAGTTAGCATTAGAGTTAGGGTTAGTGTTTGGCTTAGGGTTAGGTTTAGGTTTAGCGTTCGGTTTAGTGTTAGGGTTCGGAAATTTACAGTTAGGGTTAGGGTTTGGAATATTATGGTTAGGATTAGGGTCGGAAAGAATTTGGTTTAGGGTTAGGGTTCAGGTTAGGGATCGGAAAATAGGCTTATGGATAGGGTTAGAGTTAGTTTTAGGATTAGGGTTAGGGATAGGGAAAGATTTTGTATAAGGGTTAGTGTTAGGGTTAGGCTTAGGGTTAGGGTTAGGGTTAGGGTTAGGGTTAGGGTTAGGGTTCGGGTTACGGTTAGGTTTAGGGTTAGGGTGAGGTTTAGGGTTAGGCGTAGGGATAGGGTTTGGAATATTACAGTTAGGGTTAGGGATTGGAATATTACCGTTAGTGTTATGGTTAGGGTTAGCGTCAGAAAA
The DNA here is from genome assembly GCF_037893015.1 of Macrotis lagotis. Taxonomy (NCBI): domain Eukaryota; kingdom Metazoa; phylum Chordata; class Mammalia; order Peramelemorphia; family Peramelidae; genus Macrotis; species Macrotis lagotis. The sequence goes on from NC_133662.1 coordinate 10,423,023, forward strand.
AATTTGGTTTCGGGTTAGGGTTCAGGTTAGGGATCGGTAAATAGACTCATGGTTAGGGTTCGAGTTAGGTTTAGGATTAGGGTTACCGTTAGGGAAAGGGTTAGGGTAAGGGTTAGCGTTAGTGTTAGGGTTAGGTTTAGGTTTTGCGTTAATGTTACGTTTAGGTTAAGGGTTAGTGTTCGGGTTAGTTTTAGGGTTTGGCTTAGGGTTAGGGTTAGGTTTAGGGTTAGGGTTAGGTTTCCGTTAGGGTTAGGGTTAGGATTAGGGTAAGGGTTAGCGTCAGGGTTAGGTTAGGCTTAGGGTTAGGTTTAGGTTTAGGGTTAGGGTTAGGGTTAGGGTTAGGGTTAGGGTTAGGGTTAGGTTTAGGGCTAAGGTGAGGGTTAGATTTAGGTTTAGGGTTAGGGTTAAGGTTAGGCTTAGGTTCAGGGTTAGGGTTAGGGTTTAAGGTTAGGTTTAGCATTGGGGTTAGGATTATGGTTAGGTTTAGGTTCGGAGAATTAGAGTTAGAGTTCCGGTTAGGGTCAGGGTTTTAAAAAATTAGTGTTAGGGTTAGGGTTAGGGCTAGGTTTAGGGCCAGGGATAGGTTTAGGGTTAGGATTGGCGTTGGGGTTTGGTTAGGGTTAGTGTTAGCTTTGGGGTTAGGGTTAGGTTTAGGCTTAGGGTCAGGGTTAGGGTTCGGGTTTAGGTTAGGGTCAGGGTTACGGCAAGGGTTAGGATTAGGCTTAGTGTTGGGGTTAGGGCTTAGGGAAAAGGTTAGATTTAGGGTTGGAGTTCGGGTTTGGTTAGGTTTAGGTTAGATTTAGGGTTAGGGTTAGGGTTACGGTCAGGGTTAGGGCAAGGGTTCGGATTAGGGATACAGGTGGAGTTAGTGTTAGGGTTAGGGTTAGGGTTAGGCCTAGGGTGAAGTTTAGATTTAGGTTTAGGGTTAGGTTTAGCGTTAGGGTTAGCCTTAGGGTTCGTGTGGGGGTTACGGTTAGGGGTAGTGTTGGAAATTAGGGTTAGGATTAGGGTAACTGTTAGGGTTAGGGTGAGGGTTAGTGTTAGGGATAGGTCAGGGTTTGGGTTAGGGTTGGGGTTAGGGTTACGGTTAGCGTTATCATTAGGGTCAGGTTTAGGGTTAGGGGTAGGGTTTGCATTTGCATTAAGTTTAGGATTAGGTTTAGGTTTACAGTTGGGGCAGCTTTAGGGTTCGAGTGAGAAAATTACAGTTAGGGTTAGCCTTTGGGTTAGGGTTAGGGTTTGGGTTAGGGTTAGGTTTAGGGTTAGGAGTTAAGTTTGGGTTGGGTGAGAATAAATTAGGTTTAGTGTTAGGGTTAGGGTTAGGGATCAGAAATTAGGATTAGGGTTTGGTTGTGGGCTAGGGTAAGGTTTAGGGTTAGGGTTGGGCTTTAGGTCTTGGTTTTATGGTTAGATTTAGGTTTAAGGTGAGGGTTAGGGTTAGGGTTAGGGGTTAGGGTAAGGGTTGGAAAAAATTATGTTTCGGGTTAGGGTTAGGGCTAGGGTGAAGTTTAGATTTATAGTTTAGGGTTAGGTTTAGCGTTAGGGTTACAGTTACGCTTTGGTTTAGGGTTAGGGTTAGAGTTAGGGTTTAGGTTTATGTTTAGGATTATGGTTTGGTTTAGGGACGGAGAATTAGAGTTAGAATTACGGTTAGGGTCAGGGTTTTAAAAATTAGGGTTAGGGTTAGGGTTAGGGCTAGGGTTAGGGCAAGGGTTAGGATTAGGTTAGGGTTAGGGTTCAGGTTAGGATCAGGGTTAGGGTTAGGGTTTGGTTTAGCGTTAGGGTTAGGGTTAGGGTTATGGTTAGGGTTAGGGTTAGGGTTAGGCGTAGGGTTAGGATTT